>NW_028148026.1:500687-635725 GCF_008360975.1 Lichenostomus cassidix | reverse complement strand
ACAGGCTGGGGACATGGTGCTTACAGGCTCAGGAAAAAGAGGGACTTGGTGGAACAAGGGATTCCCAGGAGTGGAGGCTGAGGGGATGTGGGCAACCAAGGATGGATGTCCAGGGAAATGGGAGTCCTAAGGAGGCAGGTCTGAGAGGAGGGGGACTCTGTGGTAATGGGGTTCCCCATGCTTGCGATCCCCTCCAGGGATTTGGAGTCATGGGATGCAGGTCCTAGGACGGGGAGCTCCTGGGACAATGTGAGGCCCATGGGATGACCCAGTTTTTGGTAGTGGGGGAGGGGCCACAAAGATAGCCCCTGTGAGAAGCTTCTGGAAGCTTTCACCATGTCCAACAGAGCCAGTCCCTGTCTGAAGATGATGGATGTGGCTAGCACAGGTCTTTCCCATGAGAATTCCTTTTGTGTTTTATAAATAAAGATAAGGTTTGGATGTTATTAAAAACAGTGTCCCAAGACTTGGACGGTGCAGACCTGGCCAATCAGGCCTAGGGGGAGGTTTCTGACTGACCAATCTGGGTGACCTTTGAAAACTCTATATATATGATGAAATCAAAACAATAAAGGCTTTTTCCTTCTTGCCACTGAGAACTGGATTCTTCTCTCTGCTAGCAGCTCAACAGCAACAGATGGACATGCCGCTGGCCAAGGCGGGGCCAATTAGAGATGTTGGTTATGATAGCATGATATGATAGCATGTTTAAGAAAAAATCAAAACAATGTGAGCATGCACTTCTTTTTAGCTAGAGGAGAAGGAGCTGAGAAGGTGTGAGGGAAAACAACATGGGGACACCAAGGTCAGTGGAGAAGGTGGGTAGGAGGTTCTCCAGGCACCAGAGCCAACGATCCTCTGCTGGCTGTGGTGAGACCATAGTGGAGCAGGCTGTCCCCCTGCAGCCCATGGGGTCCATGGGGATGCAGAGATTCACTTGCAGCCCATGGGAAGGTGACCCACACCGGAGCGGGTGGATGCCTGGAGGAGGCTGTGATCCAGTGGGAGACCCGATAGAGAGAGAGGCCTTGCTCCTGAGATGGAACAGCCTGGCCTTGCAGGTCTGTACCCCGTGGATGTGGGACACATGCTGCAGCAGTTTGGGAGGACTGACTACCTGTGGGAGGAGCTCATGTTGTGGCAGTTTTGGGCAGACTGCTGTGTGGGAACTGACAACTAATCTGCCTTTGCTCGCAGACATCGGCCGTGTTGCAAGCAGCCTCGTGAAAAATGGAAGCAAGAAGCCAAAATAAGATGAGGAAAACAGCTTGGAATGCAACATCTGCGAAAGGGAGTCCGTTGTTCACAGAATAGGTGTGCTAGGAGTAGCCCATCCGATGATGCTGTACAACAACAGGGTAGAACCAATAGCTTTATGACACAAATGTTAGAAAATAGTATAAAAGAGACTTTGTAGTAATAAACGATGCTTATGCCTTCCTTTCTACTTGGCCTGGAGCTGTGTCTTAGTGTGTCATTCCCGTCTCGAAGCAGCGACACTGCTGCTGTGAGATTTGGACTCACACTGGGGAGGTTCATGGAGAGCTGTCTCCCGTGGGAGGAACCCCACAGCAATGCAGAGGATGACTCCTCTCCCTGAGCAGCAGAAGAAGATTCTGGTAATGAACTGACCCAACCCCCACACCCTGTCCCTCTGTGCTGCTGGTGGGAAGGGTGAGCAGAGGAACGGTGTCTTTAAGCGCTTTATTTCACTTCTCATTATCCACTGTCTCTGCTGGTAATAAATCACTTTACAGCTTTACATTCAGCCTCTTTTGGTCCTCAGTGCATTTTCTCCTGGTTCCTTATCTCAACTCATGAGCCCTTTGTGTATTCAACTCTTTTCCCCCTCTGCTCTGCCCAGCTGCGGCAGGGGAGAGTGGAGAGAGCAGATGTGGTCGGTGCCTGCCATTTGGCAAGTGTTCAAACCCATGACAGGGTGCCAGGGGGGAGGATATAGGGCATGGGAGCCCCATGGCTGGATTCCCAGGGGAGTGTGTTCCCAGGGACAGGCAGTGGCTGCATGGGCACATGGGTCACAGCTCCTTCACTGGGTGCCTGAGATATTGGATGTGATCCGGGGTGCAGTGGGGCCCTCCTGAGGTGCTCATGGTTTGTGGGGGCATAAGAGGGGGGGGCAGGGGGCTCCAGCGCTGTGCCCCCAACTCTTCCAAGGGCTTTTTGAACTCTTTATTTCTGGTTTTCTCAATCTTTTTCTAAATTGTGCACCATGCCCAATACCTAGCTCTGTGAACCCCAGGAGCACCTGAGCAGAGAACATGTTGGGGGAACCCAGGGGAAGGGAAAAGGGGGACTGGGGCATGCAGGGAGGGGTGAGGAGGCTGTAGAGGATGGGGCTGTCCTGCTGTGCCCCCCAACACTTCCACTTTTCTGCAGAAGCAAAAAGAGGCCATTTGTGCTGTGAGTCAGATGGAGGGGCAGGTTCTGTCCTAGGGAGCACATCCAGGGGGTTCCTGTCCTGGGGCATCCCTGTTCTGGGGACAACATGTGCAGGAGGTGACATACCCTGGAGGAGAGTGACCTGTCATGGGAGATGGCAGTTCCGGGGGGTCCCTGTCCAAAGGGTGGCACATCCTGGGGACCCCGTCCATCCAAGTTTGGGGCCAAGACATGGCACAGCCCTACTGAAGAGGGATGGGATCGGTGCCCGTGGGGACAGAGCGGCAACATCGCAGGTCCCTCAGCCCCGGCCGGGTGTCACTGAGAGGGGACAAACAGCAAGTTGCAGCTCCTTCCCCTCTGCATGGACAGCTGCAAGGGAACCCAATTGATGCCATTTGATTCCGCCTGGGAATGCCCCAGGTGATCATTTTGTCACCCTCCCCAAGGGACCGAGAGAGCCCCAGAAATCCTGCAAATCCCACAAGGATCTGCTCAACAGCCTCACATCCTCCTCCCCGAGCTGAACAGACAGAGCAGAACAAGCAGAGCAGAACAAACTCCATTTCTTCCGTTTTAATCAAAAAGCTGAGGTTTGGGCCCAATAACAAAATAACTGGTCTTGTGCCCCCTGGCAATGGAAGGGGGAATGGGGAGCCCTAGGAGCCCTGGGAGCACTGGAACAGGGAGCTCTGGTGGCCCTGGGCAGTCCCCCATGGGAACCACCCCACTCGGGGCCACTACCCCAGGCAGGGTGGGCAGCAATGGGAGCCGGCGGGGGGGGTTACACACACGGGGGATGCCCACGGACAAGGATCTCCAGTGTCCCCAGTGCCCCCAGTGTCCCCAGTGCTTCCCAGTGTCACAGAACATTCCCGTAGATGTCATTGGGGTCCTACTTTCGCCCGTGGGGTCCCCCGCAGTTCCGCATAAGTCACCTGGGGGGATGTGGTGCGGGGTGGCCCTGCGAGAGACACTGGTTGGGGCCACCCGTGGGGAGGTGACACCCATGGATGATGTGTCCCTGTCCCCAGTACCCGGACTCACCTCCTGCCCTCTCGGTGCTGATGACGTGGGTGTAAAGCACCTCTCCATCCTCCTTGGGGGCCGAGGGGATGCTGCGGGGATAACGGGGTGTCTGTGGGGCTGGGGGTTTTTTGTGGTGGAGTTAAAAAGGTGGGGGTCAAGACTGCAGCTTCCCACTCACGTGTCTTGGGGCTTCTTGGTGGCTGCAAAAGAAAGAGGAATGGGGTTGACAATGAGGTCCCTGTGGCCACTGAATCCTCCCAGGACCCCTGACTGCCCCCAGGACCCCTGAGCATCCATGATGACCCACGAAAACCCTGAACCACCCAATGCCCCTGAGTTCCTGAGCCCCCAGAGCCCCAAATCCGGCTGGGACTGGGAACCTCAAAACTGCCCCAGGACACTGACAGAACCCCCAACATCCCCGCACAATCCTCCAACACCTCCCCAAACCCTACAGGAGCGCAAGCCAAGGTCAATGGGGTCTCAGCACTCCCCAGGTCAGGGACTGTGAGCACAACTCCTTTCCCTCCCCCACTCTGGGGGACTTACCACCACTCCCCATCCCCCATTGTCACCCACCCATGCAGTGCCACCGGCGCCAGCCCACGATGACTGCCAGGACCAGGACCAGGAAAAGGAGGGACCCAACAATCCCAGTAGCCACTGAAGGAAACAGAGAAAGACACACTGGGATCACCCAGAATCCCAAGGGTCCTGAATCCCCACGGTGATCCCATGTGACCTCACCTGTGCCCCAGTGTCCCTGCGACGTCACCTCCAGGGCCAGCTCTGGGCTGGGTGCCCAGAACACACGGTGCTCATCCAGCTGGTTGGTGGCCTTGCATTGGTAGGTGCCAGAATGTCCCACACTGACGTCACCAAGCTCCAGGAGGGGACCCTGGGCCACCTCCTGCCCATCGTGCAGCCAGGTGAAGGTGACAGGTGCTGAGCCCACCTGCACCGAGCAGCGCAGGGTCACGGGGTCACCTGTGTGCACCTGGAGTGCTGGGGGGGCCAGGGGTGATGGTGGCATTGGCCACGGGCACTGCGGGGACAGAGACGGGGCTGAGGGTGGGGGAGGGGCTGGAACCCGGTGTGAGGAGGGGGATAGGTGGGAATGAGAGTGAGATGAGGGAGTCTTTGTTTGGTGGCACCTGGTGATAGAGGGTCCCCTTCATCCCTCATGTTGACCCAAATTGGTGGTGGCAATCACCCAGCGTGGGGTGCGGATGGTGATGTGATGGCTGGGATGATTGGGATGGGAGATGCTGTCAGTTGTGGGATCCCAACCCCCACACTCACTGCGCACAATGACTTATGGCCTCCATTATGCAGCGCACCTCGCAGCTGTAACTGCCCGAGTGGGAGACCCCCACGGCGGGCAGCAGGAGCTGCGGGGACCCCTGCGGGCCCCCCAGCAACTGCCCGTCCCGGTAGAAGAGGTGCAGGAGAGGGGCTCGGGGCCTCAGGGGGCTGGGGGTGCTAAGGCAGCTGAGATTGAGGGGGGACCCCTCGGTGGGCTCGGGGGGACCCTCCAGCTCCAGCACCGGCACCGAGAAGAGCTCTAGGAAGGAGGGGAGTAGGAGGGGACAGGGACCCTGGGCCTGCTGGAAAGGGGTGTACTAGTTTTGGGGTTTTGGGGGGATGGGAGTTATGGGGGTGCTCACCGTGCACTGTCACTGTCACTACTGCCGAAATCTCCCACTGCGGTGACAGCATGGTGCCAACCTGGGCCCTGCAGCGGTAGTGCCCGCCATGGTGCAGCTGCAGGGGGGACAGGGACAGCTCGGTCCCATGGAGGGGCTTCCCCAGTTCCTTCCCCTCATGGTAAAATAGCACCTGCATGAGCTGAGGGTCCCTCCTCACTCGGCAGCGCAGTGTCACCGTGTCCCCCTCCAGCAGCGCCTGCGCCGACACCTGCAGCACCAGCTCATCTGGTGGACAGGGGGTTCAGTCACACTGGGGAATTTGAGAGTGTCCAGGGGGTTCCCCACTGAGGACCACTGTAGGCTGCAGGGACTCCACAGTGGCCTCCATGGAATGGGGGGACACCAGGAGGGATCTCCATGGCACCAGGATGGAGCAAGGGGGTCCCATCCCACTGAGATGTACTAGGACAGTTTTCCACAGGTTGCACTGCGATGCACTGGGATGTCCCCATGTGCAGGGGACAGCTCTCTTGACATGAGGTGTGTGAGACCACCCACAGAGTGAAGCCCACCCAGAGGCCCTTGAAGGACACTGATCGCCATCCTCCCCTCACCATTTAAGACGCTCACGTGGTTGCTGAGCCCAGAGCCAGGTCTGTCACACTTGTAGGTGCCACTCTCAGTGACAAGGAGTCGCTCCCTTTCCTCCTTCCCCCAGCGCTGCCCATCCTTGTACCAGGTGGGGACATTGGATGCCCCCGAGCCCTGGCAGGTCAGTGTCACCCAGTCCCACACCACCGCTGGTGTCCAGGGGGGATCCACGAGGAGCTGGGTGGTTTGGGCACCTGTGGGTGACAGGGGACACCAGCCTGCCAGGGCCACTGTGGGACTGAGGACAGTGGGGTGGGGACATGGCATCCCTTGAGGACTCACCAGCGAGGCTGAGGGTCTGGGCTGGAAGGGAGAAGGGAGAGGGGCTGGGTGGGGGTTGCCCTGCAGGGACAGCAGCACCCCGTGGGGACCCCTGTGTGGCATGGATGTCTCAGGGACTCTGTGACCACCCATGGCTGAGGCAGCATGTGGGGACACTGTGGACACCCTGGGCATGGAGACTCCATGGCCACCCCATGCTGGCACAGGTCACTCCCAGCTCCACAGCCCCTGTCCCCATGGCCACATCCCAATGGTTCTTCTCCCCTTTTCCCCCATCCCTGCCAGCATATCCTTGTCCCCACAGCCCTGTCCCCCAATGCCTGTCCCTGCATGACCGTGGTCCACCCCCATGGAGTGTCTCTGCTGGCATTGGGGAACTCAGGGGACCCCGCAGTCCCCCTGTGCCTCCTCCCCACTGCTCTCTGCCTCACCAGGCCCATCCCAGGTTTCAGGTCCATACCCAGGGCACTCACCCCACAGGAGCAGTGCCAACTTTCTGGCCATCATGATGTCCCCAGCCATCCAGGCTGGCTCTAACACACTGCCAGGGCATCCGGTCCCCTGGGTGGTGGCTCTTCGTCGAAGGGGAAGGAAGTGAAATCACTCCTCATCCCCACCAGTTGGCACATGGTGGGGGCAGGGTGCAGACAGGCTGACCACAAGCTGGAGACAGGATGGGGGCAGGCTGGGGACATGGTGGACATGGGGGTCCCACGAGTGGGGGTCTCAGTGGGTGTGGGGAGGAAAAGATCAGGTTCCCAGGGCAATGGGGGTTCCCAGGGATGGGCAGTGGCTGGGTTGTCATGTGGGTCACAGCTCCTTGACTGGCTGCCTCAGATGTTGGGGTGACCCAGGGACCAGCACAGCCCCCTCTGGCTCCTCATGGCCTGGGGGTAACGCCAGGTGGATTCCAAGGGTCTCTGGCTCTGTGCCCCCTCCCCCACCCAGGGGCTTTTTCTTCTCTTTATTTCCATTTCCTTCCTTATTTTCCTCACTTTTGCACACCTCCCTCTCCCCAGCCCCCAGTTTCTGGCTCAGCTATCCCTGCTGAGGTCATGGGTGAGGGGAACCCCAGAGAGGGGAAAAGGGGTGTGGAGGTGCAGGGAGGGTTGGGGGAGCTGTGCGGGATGGGAGTGTCCAGCTGTGCCCCCCAACATTTTGCCTTTCCTGCAGCAGAAGGAAGAGGCTGTTTGTGCTCAGAGTTACATGGGGGGGAGTTTTTCTGTCCTGGGGGGCACATGCAGTGGTTCCTCTCCTGGGGGGATCCTGTCCCAGGGGCAACACATCCCGGCTAGGGGGTCCTGTCCTGGGGCATGGTGGCTCTGGGAGTGTCCAGACTTCTCCATTCTTGTTCCAGACTTCTCCATTCTTGCTCATCCCCTGGAGGATCTGAGCTGGGAAGAGCAGCTTGGGAATGCAGCCCCAGGCAGGAAGGAGTTCCCAAACTCCTCCTCCTTGCAGCCAGTGCCCATCCAAGTGTGGGGCTCAGCCATGGCACAGCCCCACTGCCCAGGGATGGGCATTGGCCAGCCCTGCTCTGGCCAGCCCCAGGGGCAGCCAGCACCTGAGGCTCCCACCTGCCCCCTTGGCCGCCTTTGATTCTCACAGCTTTAGAGCTGCTCAAAGGTGAGAATTGTGTGGGGGAAAAAGGCCTGGCTGTGGTTTGCTCAGCCCTGCAAGAAGCACAAAAACCAACTGGAGCCCAAACAGTGGCTCTCCATGATTCAAAGGAATCTCCTCCACAGTAAGGCACTGTAAAGTAAAGCACACCTTTATTGGCTCAGCTGGGGGGAGCATGCAGGTGTTAACACCTCCATGTGCATGTCTGCCATGTTCGCCTTGCAAAGGTTATTTATATGTTTAGAAATTCAGCATCTGCCCTAGTTTTGTTCATTTATCTAAAGGTACAGTCTTAAGTTCTTACATAACTTGTCATTTCCTTTTTTAGGATTACAAACATGTCATGCTATACATTCATTCCACACTTATTTTGCTAATACTTACACTTAATTTTACTATTGCACACTTTGTTGATATATTATTTGTACTTCATCTATAATTGTGTATTGATTATGTTTCTATTCTCTATTACATATAAAAATTGCATTTTTCTACTGTTTTCATGACAACTCTCATTTCTCATTAAAAGTAGCTTCCTTCTACAGCATTTTGCTTCTGCCTTATGTCTTAGCCCACAGGAGGCTAAGTCTTTGTCTTGCAAAACAAGTGGTTAGTCAGATGCAATAGCTCACATTCCTCTCTTATCAGCTTAGCCCCTTCTAGGCCAAGGCCCTTCTGACTTAGGAAAGTAGATTTTTTCTTTGCAGAAGCAGTTGTGGTTAAGCATAGCAGCTAGGGCTTCCCTTTTATCAATCTGTACTTTATACTAAGGTGCAGGTATGTTGAGGTGCTTTAGTTAAAGGAGTTCTGTACTTCATGAGGGCCTTTGATGGTTTTCAGAGCAGGGCTGGGTGGAAACCAGCCCTGCAGGGGCAGCTGGGAGGGAACCAGTCTGGAAATGCAGCAATTGATCATTTTGTCTCTCTGGCCAAGGGACTGAGAGAGCCCCAGAACTCCTGCAAAGACAACAACAATCTGCTCAACAGCCTGACCTGAAGACTCCTCCTTCCTGGCTCAAACCTGCAGCCCTTTGGAAGCTCCAATTAAAAATGTTTGGGTTCTGGCTGTGGCCACCAGATGTGAGGGTAAAGTGTGGAAATATCACGCAGTGGCTCTGCTCTGCAGCCGTGCTGGGGCTGTGGGGGTGACCCTGGCTGGATTCCAGGTGTGCCCAAAGCTGCTCATCCCTGCCCTCCTCACCTGCACAGGGCTCAGGGAATAGACAGGGCTTGGCCCCACCCCTCCCCCACCCGTTCCAGGACATTTCCCCTGTCCCCAGAGCTGTTGGGGGCATTGCCATGGTAACAGTCGGTCCCGACACATCAGGACAGTGGCTTCGACACGCTGTCACAGTTGGTCCTCACACCTTGTGACAGTCCAGGCGCTCACAGCATGATGGCGGCTGAGCCCCTTCCCAGTGCTCTGGGACCACCATTCTGCTCCCTCCTTCCCGCAGGCTCCACCCCAGGGTCTTTGCTCCCCGCTGTCCCAGGGTCTCCTCTCTGCCATTTCGTTCCCTCCACTTGATTTAGGGCACTAGAAGTTAGATAATGATTTACTAGGAGCTGCTTGCTAAAACAATATATCGCTTGCTTAACTGTTTCTGGGCTTGCCAAGCAGAAAGGAAGGATGCAAAAGGCATGCAGGACCATTGATAGGAGTTAAACTACTGTGACCAGATATCCTGCTTTCGGACCCTGGAACCAGCCTGAGTCAGCTCTGAGGTTTGGACTCGGACCAGAAACTTAAGGAGTATGTGCAAGGAGGAAGGGTGAAGAGTTCCACCTGAGGAATACTCCGTTCACTGCCTCCCAGAGACCCCCAAGATCCCTGCTCGCAATGATCAAGCGGCACTGCACAGGTGCAAACATATTTAAATTAACTTTAGACTCATTATAATATGAAGACAGGATAGATAATGAAGATGTATAGGGGCATTTTGTAACTTCACGCATATGTAACCTGTAACCTGATATAAACCTAGTGAAGTGCTGCTGGCAGGGTGCATGCTTTGGAGGGTTACCCCCATGCATTCCAGCTGGAGTAAAACATACCTACTTCACAGCTTTATGAGTTGTGGAGTCCATCTGTGCATCACACTCTCTGGGCTCCCCAGTGGGGGTCCTGTCCCTCCATCCCAGCCTCTCCCACCCAGTGCCCCCTGGCCCCTCCATCAGCCCCAGGGCTGGCACCCACAGAGGCTCCCTGTCCTGGAGGATGAGATGTTCCTTGGGTACCGCCAGCTGAGCATGGCTCGAGTCCTTCACGCCGACCTTGCCAACAGCACTTGGGCTCCAGCAGCCCCATCCTGATCCTTCGGGATGTCCTGAGCTCTCCTGGAGCACTGCCCTTTGTCAGGAACAAGCCCAGGACCACCCGAATCATCCCCAAAGCCTGGTCTTGGACTTCATGTGGGTTGTGCCTGAGCACTGAGGTGTTTCGGGAGCTCGATGGGTGTCCCTGCCCTGTCCCAAAATCTCAGGGCAGTAGGAATGGGAAGCGGTGCCCCCCATGGCCCAACCCTGTGTGCCTCACCTGAGCACCCTGCGGAATACCTTGTGCTCCTGCATGGCCAGGTGCTGTCCCCATGGGCCACCTGCTCCAGCCACTCCTGCCTCAGCCACTGCTCCAGCTCGGCCTTGCTGCTCGGCCAGCGTGAAGCACCAAGCACATGGCAGAGGCACTGAATCACCCCCAATACCAGCAAAAAGCACCACAAAACCTTCTCAGCAGCCAAATAAGCTCCTTCTGGGCAGAGTTGGGGGCACCTGTCCCCCAGCTGTGTCCAATGCTACCTCGTGTAGCCCAAAATCCCTGGGAGAGGCAGCAGAGCTGTGTGTTTGTGAACAGGGATGGTTTAGGAACTGGCTTGAACTTTCGGAACCCCGGCCCCAATTACCCTCAGTAAGGGTCTGCAGCAGCCAGAGAAGAACAGGGCATTAGCCCAACCAGTTCCAATTTCACCCCATTTAGGCCTCCCAAGCCACAGCTGCTGGCCTGGGCTGTCCCTGTGCTGTGGCTGTGGCTCTGCTGTCCTCCTCCTCCTCAGCCTGTGGCTGATGTGTTGGGACCAGCAGTGGCCCAGCAAGAGCAGGAACTCCAAACATGGCGTGGAGACCCCTGAGGAGCCCTGGCAGACTCAGCACCGACCACCTGCTTTCCTCACCATGCCAAGGGAATGCAATATTCCCAACAACTGTTGTGCCAGGGCTGAAGGAGGAAAAGGCAGTGAAAGGCTGTGGGTTTTGGGGAATTGTGCTGTAATGCCATGAGAGGTGCTGTTGTGGGACTGAGACTCAGCTGAGGGGTGGGTGCTTCCTTCCTTCCATTCGGGATCGGGGAGAGCAGTGGTGTGTGTATTGCGCAGGGTGTGTGTCTGGCCAGGACACTGCTGTGCTGCCCCTCGGCACTGCGATCTGAGCTGCAGCCTTCACCGCTTCTGCCCACTGCCGGTGGAGCTGCCGGGACTGATTGGTGCTGAGAGATTGCAAAAGGAGCGATTTCCCCTCTTTGCTCTGCCCGAGGCTGCCATGGCTGCCGAGGGGATCCAGCTTGGATTGCAGCGCCCCCTGCTGGCCTGAGCAATCCCTGCAGCGCCCCCTGCTGGCCTGACTGATGCTTGCAGTGCCCCCTGCTGGCCATGGTCATCACAACACCAAATAGGAAAAAACCAGCACTGAGAGGGTTGGAAGCCTCTATTATTGTGTTCTTTGTTCTGTTCTGTTCTATTTATTTTCTGGTAACAAACCATTCTTCCTTTTCCTACATTTTTGCATGGGAATCCCGTAATTTTCAAAATTGTAATAATTTGGCAGAAGTAACATGAAACATTGAGAGAGACAAACTGAATCACCCCTAGCAGGGGCCAAGACAGAGAGTAAGATAAGACTGTGTTTACCTTAGGCATAGTTGTTAACAGGAGATATTAAGTGAGAAGACTGTGATCAGTAGCCCTTAAGAAATGTAAAACATGTAACCCTGGAAACCAAAGGTTTTGTAGAACCTGAAGTATAGTTGGTAACAGTATAAAAATATGTACTTTGGACAATAAAGTCGGTTTTGCATGAACCAGGCTGAGTCTGCATATCAATCACCAACAAGGATGGATTCTTCTTTCCATCCCATGGCTATTTCCACCCTCCTTGGCAGACATTTGTCTTTTAAACCAAGACAGCTCCCAAATCCAGGGTTCCAGTGTGGATAGGACAGACATTCCAAGAGAAAGCAGGGTCAGACATGTGACCACTTCATGCTCTGCCTTTTAAGGCCCTGGGCCAACATGGGGCCTCCCCCAGGTGGGACTTCTGGTCACTTGGCCACTCAGGATTTGGGCTGGACAGAGCATCACACTGTCCCCAGTGTGCCATGGCTGACAGACTGATGGACACACACGGCCCTGTCACACCCAACGTAAGGCCTGACCAACCCCCTATCACACACAAGTGTTCCAAAATGTCTCGAGACATCAAACTGCTCCTGTCTCTGACAGCCCACCCTGTGCCATGGATTGATCCCAGCTGCCCTGGAAAAGGGGGAGACTCTGGAAAACCCACAGTGCCTTGGTGACATCATAATGTGGGGGAACACGGCCGAGGAGGGTTTGGAGACAGAGGAGAAGAGAATCCCGAGCCTCCTGAAGGCTGCTTTGGCCATCAAAGCAATGAAGGTCCAGAGCCCTGCCAGGTTCCTCCTGGTGGGGGAATCGTGCTGGGGGCAGCGTCTGGGGTTTGTTCCTCGTTGGGGCTTTCCCTGGAAATCATTCCTTTTCTGACCCTTCTGATTCTGAACCTTGTTGCTGTTGCTGTTGGTTTTCTTCTGTCATTGCTGTTTGCAGGAAATTGTTCTTCTCTCAGCTCTTTGGGATCTTCGCCTTTTGTGCCTCCACTGGGAGGGGAGGAGCAGCAGCCCCTGGTTTTTAGGGGAAGCACACAGAGGTGTTGGTGCCCATGGGTGGGGATGCCCAGTGCCCCCCAGTGTCCCCCTGTGCCCCTCAGTGTCCCCCAGTTTCCCCTAGTGTCACAGCACATTCTCATAGATTTCACTGGATTTCCTCAGTCTCCCATGGGCTCTCGGCAGCTCTGCGTAGGTCACCTGGGTGTCCTGGGGTGGGGTGATGCTGGAAAACCCTGAAAATAACACCAGTTTGGGGGACTCAGGTTGCGGTGACACCTGTGAGTCACGTGTCACTGTCACCTCCCACCCTGTACTCACGCTGTGCCTGTTTGGTGATCATGACGTGGGTGTACAGCACCTCCTCCTCCTCTGGGGGGGCTGGGGGCTCCGGGGGCACCCTGATGGGATAAAGGGATGTGTGGGAGGGGATGGAGAATTGTGAGGCTGGGGGTAAAAGGGGGGTCATGGCTGGAGCCCCCAGCTCACCTTTCCTGGTGCTTCCTGGCGGCTGCAAAGGAAAGAGTGAGGGGTGACTGTGGGGTCCCAGCACCATGACCACACACAGGAATGCTGAACCCTGACAGGACTCTCAGTTCCCCCAGGACCCTCAAGCATCGCTGAAGCCCCCAGAATTCATGAACCCCTCCAGTGCCCCCAACAAACACTGCCTCAAGAACCCAAACCCAGCAGGGAGAGGAACCCCCAAACTGCCCCAGGACCCCTGAAAGAACCCCAGCATCCCTGCACGACCCTCCAGCACCTCTCCAAACCCTGCAGGAGCCCAGCCAAGGTCACTGTCAGTCTCAGCACGACCACAAGCCAGGGGCTTTGAGGGCTCCCCATTGCTCCCCGACACTCTTGGGGCTTCCTACAGCTCCCAGGGACCCCCATGACCCCATTGTCACCCACCCATGCGGTGCCACCTGTGCCAGGCCAAGATGATACCCAGGAGCATAACCAGAAACAACAGGGAACCACTGACCCCTGCAGCCACTGCAGGAAAGAGACAGAGACACATTGGGGCCACCTGTCACATCAGGGATCCTGAACCTGTGGAGATCCTATATGACCCCACCTGTGCCCCAGTGTCCCTGCAGTGTCACCTCCAGGGCCAGCTCTGGGCTGAGCGCCTGGAACATGCGGTGCTCATCCAGCTGGTTAGTGGCCGTGCATTGGTAGGTGCCAGAATGTCCCACATCGATGTCCCCAAGCTCCAGGAGGGGACCCTGGGCCACCTCCTTCCCGTTGTACAGCCAGGTGAAGGTGACAGGTGCTGAGCCCACCTGCACCGAGCAGCGCAGGGTCACGGGGTCACCTGCGTGCACCTGGTGTGCTGGGGGACCAGGGGTGATGGTGGCATTGGCCACGGGCACTGCGGGGACAGAGACGGGGCTGAGGGTGGAGGGAGGGGCTGGCATCAGGTGTCAGGGGAGGGGGATGTGTGGGGTTTCTAAAACGTGGGTGGGGTCATCCCCAGCCCGAGTGTACTGCTCACCCAAGACGGTGACATTCAATGTGGGACTCTCGGCCACGTTGTCCCCATCGCTGGCCTGGCACTGGTAGTGGCCGCTGTCCTTGTCCCCAATGTGGCTCAGCTCCAGGTGGGGGCCAGTGCCCAGTGGTGTCTCTGAGCCCTCCCGGTGCCAGGAGAAGGACAGAGGACCTGTCCCCGCAGCCACTGCACAGCTCAGCAGCAGGCTGTCACCCAGTGCCACCTGTCCGCCGGGGGGCTGTGCCGACAGGGACACCCCCGATACTGGGATCCCTGTGAGAGGGGGACAGCAGGGGACAGGGAGGATCACAGGGACAGTGAGTGACACAGGGACAGTGAGTGACATGGGGACAGCAGGGGATAGTGAGGGACATGGGGAGGGTCAGAGAGGGGTGGGAGGACCCCAGGGAGGGACATGGGGGCACAGAGATGGGGGAGAGCTTGGAAAGGGACCCCAGTGAGGGATGGGGGGTTCAGGGCAGAGACACATGGGGAGGGATGAGTGCACTCTAGGGAGGGGTGTGGGGACCCAGACTGGCATGTGGGGACCTGGGAAATATGGGGGGACCTCAGAGAGTGGTGGGAGGACCTGGGCAGGGATGGGGGACCCGGGAAGGGACAAGAGAACGGATGAGGCTCCCCAGGCAGGGCGGGGGGAGTCAAGGACCATGTCAGGGAAGAATTGGGAGACCCGGGGCAGGGAGGGGGTGATCTGGGGAGGGACCAAGGAAAGGGATGAGGGGAGCCGGGAAAGGTGTCAGGGAGGGCTAGGGGTCCCCAGTTGTGTCTGGGGAGGCTGTGGGGGTTGCCGTGCCCATCCCCGCACTCACTGCGCACCGTGACGCGGAGCCGGGCGCTGCTCTTCCGCACGGCCCCCCCCTCGGAGCGCACCTCGCAGCTGTAACTGCCCGAGTGGGAGACCCCCACGGCGGGCAGCAGGAGCTGCGGGGACCCCTGTGGCCCCCCAGCAACTGCCCGTCCCGGTAGAAGAGGTGCAGGATGGGGGCTCGGGGCCGCAGGGGGCTGGGGGTGCTGAGGCAGCTGAGATTCAGGGGGGACCCCTCGGTGGGCTCGGTGGGACCCTCCAGCTCCAGCACTGGCACCGAGAAGAGCTCTGGGAAGGAGATGGGAGTGAGGATGATGATCCCGAGTGTGCTGGGGAGGGGATGTGGGGATTCCGACTGTGGGGTGTTCACCGTGTACTGTCACTGTCACCGGTTTTGAATCCCAGGAGCTATGCCAGACCCCCGTGCAGCGATAGTGGCCGCTATCTTTCAGCCGCAGAGGGGGCAGGGACAGCTCAGTCCCCTCGAGGAGCTCCCCCAGTTTCTTCTCCTCACGGTAAAATTGCACCTGAGTGATCTGAATGCTCGGCAAGGTCCGGCAGCGCAGTGTCACCGTGTCCCCCTCCAGCAGCGGCTGTGCTGGCACCTGCAGCACCAACCAGCCTGGGGACAAGTGGGGACACAGCACACCGGCATGTCCCGATGGCACCAGGATCACCACACTGTGTCACACACAGAGCACCAGGGGTCCCCAATTCCAACAAGGGGGTCTCCTCCTACTGGGATGCTCTGGAATGTCCCCATGCAGGGGACAGGCTCTGGTCACACCAGAGTCACAGAGGTGACTCGGGGTCCCCGCGGGTGCCAGGGTGGGAACACCCAAATGCCCTCACCATCTAAAACGGACACAGGGTTGCTGATCCCGCTGCCAGGTCTGTCACACCTATAAGTGCCTCTCTCAGTGACAACAAATCTGTCGGGCGCCTCCTTCCACCAGGGCTCCCAGTCCTTGTACCACCTGGTGACACCAGATGTCCCCAAGCCCTGGCAGGTCAGTGTCACGTTGTCCCACAGTACTGGCAGCGTCCAGGGGGGATCCACGAGGATCTGGGTGGTCTGGGCACCTGCTGGTGACAGGGGACACCAGCCTGCCAGGGCCAGCACAGGGCTGGGGACAGCGGAATGGGGACATGGCATCCCCTGAGGACTCACCAGCGAGGCTGAGGGTCTGGGCTGGAAGGGAGAAGGGAGAGGGGCTGAGTGGGGGTGGTAGCACAGGGACAGCGACACGAGTGGGCACTGGGTGTGGGGTTGTCCCCGAGCTGTCTCCATGGGGCCACCAGTTCTGATGGGAAAGTGCTCGGGGACTGTCCCCAGCAGGACTGGAGAGGCTCCCAGGGGACATGTCTGTGTCACAGCCGCCCACATGCCACATCCGTGCGACACGGAGACCTCGGGGACACTGCGGCCACCCCGGGCTGGGTGAGGACACGGGGACAGTGTGACCATCCTGGAAATGGGGACACCACAGTCACCCCGTGCTGGCACAGGTCGCCCCTGTGAGCCCTGGCACAGCCCCTGTCCCCACGGCCACATCCTCACGGTGCTTGTCCCCTTCTCCCATTATCCCTGCATCCCTGTCCCCTGTCCCTGTCCCCACAGCTGCCCCAGCCCCAAGGTGTCACTTCCTACATCCCTGTCCCCACAGCCACCCCACAGCCCTGGTCACACTGGAGGGCCACTGCCTCTGTCCCCCCACTGGCTCTGCTGGTCTTGGGAACATCAGGGGACCCCGCTGGCCCCCGTGTCCCCTCCCCACCAGTCTGTGTCTCACTCACCCCACAGGAGCAGTGTCACCTTCCCAGCCATCCTGGTGTCCCCAGCGAGCCAGGCTGGCTGTCACACACACTGCCAGGGCCACCTGTCCCCAACATGGTGGTTCTTGAGACAAAGAGGAAGGAAGAGAATTTACATCTTGTCCCCATGTGTTGGTGGCACAGGGTGGGGGCTGGGTGGCAACAGGGGGGGGACATGGTGGGACATGATGGGTTTTGGTGGGATACGGTGGGGACATGGAGGGACACTGTGGGGATACAGCAGGGACACGGGGGTGATGGTGGGACATGGGGGGACATCGTGGGACATGGTGGAACGTGCGGGGACACAGCAGGGACATGGGGGGACATAGGATGACATGGGAAAACATGGTGAGGACACATGAGGGACATGGTGGGACATGTGGGGACACAGCAGGGACATGGGGGTGATGGTGAGGACATGCTGGGACATGGTGGGACAGGGTAGGGACATGGTGTGACCCTCTGGGGACACAGCAGGGACTGTGTGTCCCCAAGTGTGTCCCAGGAGTGGGGGGCTCAGGGAATGGGGGGTCCAGGAATGGAGGTCCCCACAGGTGGGGGATCCCAAGGACCATTGTCGCCCTGTCCCCATGTCCCCTCCCCAGGACTGTGACAGAAGATTCCCTCCAGGTGTGCAGGCAGGGCCCTGCTGCCCCCCGCCTTTTCTGGGGCTCTCCAAACCTCTTGCCACTCCTGATTTGGGGCTTTTTGCTCTTTTTACTTCCCCTTTTTGTCACCTGGGAGGGACCTCCCTTGGGAGTGACACAGCCCTGGGTGGGGGAGGGGGCTGTCTTGGGCGGGAGACTGGGACAGTTCTGGTGGTGGGGAGGGTGTGACACAGCCCGGGAGGTGTCTCTGTCCCTGTCCCTGTCCCTATCTGTTCCCTCCTTCCCCCCGTAGTGACACCACAGTGGAGGAGTCATGAGCTCGGGGATGTCCCCATGGGAGGAGTCAGTGGCAATGACAGTGACAGTGACAGTGACAGTGCCACCTCTGCCCATCACCCCATGACCCCTGATTCCTGTGAACCTCCAGCCCTGGAATTGAGACCCCTGGACCTCCAGGACCTCTGGGAATGACCACGAGGCTAATGGACCCCAAAACCCCTGGACCCTTGATCCCTGTGACCCCGTGACCCTGGCAGTGACACCCTGGAGCCCCAGAACCTGTGCACCCCCAGGCCTGGCCATGAGCCCCATGGACACCCAGGCGCTCTGGACCCCTGGGAATGACCATGAGGCTTGTGGACCCCGGGACCCTGGAGGCCCCTGGGAACAACCATGAGGCCCATGGACCCCCAAGAGCCCTCAGTCCTTGATCCCTGTGACCCCCTGGCCCTGGCAGTGACACCTCTGGAGCCCCCAAGACCCCTGAGTGCCCTGGCCTTGGTGGTGACACTGCTGTACCCCCAATAGCCCTGGAACCCTGCACTCCTGATCCCTATGAACCCCCTGGACCCCTTGGCCCTGGTGGTGATGCCCATGGACCCCCAGGACGTCCAAGATCCCTAGGAATGACCATGAGACCCCTGGAACCCCTGAGCCCCCCAGCCCTGGTGGTGACACCCACGGACCCCTTGTTGGAAAATATACCAGTTTAAACATTTTTTAATCAGGGCTTTTGTTTGCCTTTGCCCTGGGAAAAGGAATTTTAAGTTTCTTTCCAGGGCATTGGTCCACCAGGTGAGGTCTGATGAACCTCAACACCTCAACACCTCAACAGACTTGGAGTAGCACAAAAGATAAGGACCATCAGCGGCCATGACCAGAAGGTCAGCTCCAAAGTTCACCCCTGGCATGGTCTGAGACACCTGGTCTGGGAGGAGATAAGAAAAAAGACCTAAGTAGCACGGGAGTTGAAGAAAACCAGATCCAATAGGGAACCAAACACTAAAGACTATTCAGCTTTGAACCAATGTACACTGAACCAATTCATTTATATGAGTTTTGACTCTATAAAATATCTGAAAAATGTAGTAAAAGCCATGTGTCATGGAATGATTGTCTCAGCCCACCTGCTCTCTGTGGGGATGAGATGACTTCTGTGGCACATCCTGACAAGAAAATAAAGTGATGCCTTTACTCTCTACCATTTAAAATGTTGTTGCAGAGTTTTTTGTTTTTCTCGTAGTTTCGGTGACAACAGGATGGGGATGTCTTGGGAATGGGGGACTCTGTGGGAATCTGGAAAATGGGACAATTGGGCGCCCACCAAGGAGAGGGAGGTCCTGGGGAACGGACATCCCAGGGAATGGCAGTCCCGGGATTCGGGGATATAAGGAAGTTGTCCACATGGTTGGGTTCCAAGGGCAATGGGGGGCCCAGAGATGGGCAGTGACTGGGTGGGCATGTGGATCACAGCTCCATCATGGGGTGCCTCAGATTTTGGGGTGACCCAGAGTCCAGCACAGCCCCACTGGGACACTTGGGGTGTGGGGGAGACATCACATGGGGATTCTGAGGGGCTCTGAATTTGTGCTCTCCTCAACCCCAGCGCCACACCCATTGGCTTTTTCTTCTCTTTATTTCCATTTTTTCCTTATTTTCCACCCTCCTGCACACTCCCCTCACAGTCCCTGGCTCAGTGGTGACAGGGAGCACCTGAGCAGATAACGTGTTTGGGAGACCCAGGAGAGGGGGAAGGGAGGTGTGGGGAGTGCAGGGAGGGTTGGGGGAGCTGTGGGGGATGGGGGTGTCCGGCTGTGCCCCCAGCACTCTCACTTTCCCTTTCCTGCAGCAGAAGGAACAGGCTGTTTGTGCTCAGAGTCACACGGGGGGTGACAGGTTCTGTCCTGGGGGACACAGCCAGGGGCTTCTGTCCTGGGGACAAGAGTGGCAATAGCGAGCAGCGGCTCTGCCCCGCGGCCATGCTGGGGCTGGGGGTGACCCCGGCTGGATGGCGACAGTGGCTCCGGACACGCTGTCCCAGCCGCTGCGGACACATGGCCACCGTCGCTGCCGCAGCCCGGGACAGTCGCGCCACTCGCAGCGCCATGGCAGCGCCACCTGCCCCGGTGACCGAGCCCAGCACTCCGCTCCCGCAGGCCCGGCGGCTCCTGCCGGGCTCCCTGCTCTCCCCCAGCCTCCCGCTCCCTCCCTCCCGGCGCCCCCCGCCCGCCCCAGGGCTGAGCCCGGCCGAGGCTCCGCAGCAGCTGCGGGGCTCAGAGCCGCTCGGGGAGCGCCGGCTGCGGGGCTTTGGGCACCGGGGAGCACCGGGCAGGGCTGCGGCGGGGCTGGGCTGGGCTCGGGGGACACCTCAGTCTGTCCCCGGCTCCGTCTCGGGGCTCTCGGGGTTCTCGGGGCAGCTGCGAGGGAACCAGTCCAGAAATGCCCCAATTGATCATTTTGTCACCCTCCCCAAGGGACTGAGAGAGCCCCAAAAATCCTGCAAATCCCACAAGGATCTGCTCAACAGCCTGACCTGGACCCTCCTCCTTCCCGAGCTGAACAGACAGAGCTGATAAAACAAACCCCATTTCTCCCGGTTTAATCAATAAGCTGCGTTTTGGGTCCAACAAGAGGAAAAAGGGTCCTGTGACCCCTGGGGCTGGGAGGATGAATGGGGTGTCATGGCCAGAGCCACCTCCTCACCTGTCCTGGGACTTCCTGGAGGCTGCAAGGAAAAGGGGAGGAGGTGACTGTGGGATTCCCGAGACCCCTGAACCTTCCTGGGACCTTGGGAGCTCCAACCACCCACGGGACCCCCAAATCCCCACGGGACCCTCAAATCCCCACTGCAGCCCCGATTCCCACTGAACACTGATTCCCCCCTGGACGCCAGGAACACCTGAACCCCATGAAGTTCTGCACCACCGCAGTGTCCCCAACACCCCCAATGCCCCCGACATCCTGAGCTTCTGAGCCCCAAGCCTGGCAGGGAGAGGCAGGGAGGGACAGCCTCGAAACTTACACAGGACCCCTGAAATAACCCCCAGCATCACTGCACGAAACTCCAAGAGCTCCCTAAACCCCCAAAGATCTCCCAGTGCCACCCCAATATTCCTCAAATGCCACCCAGAGATACCCCCTGGAGCACAACCAAGACCCATCAAATTCCCCTCAGTCCCCTCATGAACCCCAGCCAAGGTCCCTGGGGGCTCAGTTTCCTCCAGCTCAGGAGCTCTGGGTGCTGCCCCGTCTCTCCCAACACTCTCGGGGTTTCCCCTCACTCCAGGACGCCAACCCCCCCACTGTCACCCACCCGGGCGGTGCCACCAGTGACAGCCCCCGATGACAGCCAGGAGCAGCACCAGGTACAGGAGGGTCCTGCCGACATTCACAGCCACTGCTGGGGAAAGAGAGGGTGACACATCAGGGTCACCACTCACCTCAGGAGTCTTGAACCCCCCGGTGACCCCATATGACCCCACCTGTGCCCCAGTGTTCCTGCGGTGTCACCTCCAGAGCCAGCTCTGGGCTGAGCACTCGGAACACACGGTGCTCATCCAGCTGGTTGGTGGACATGCACTGGTAGGTGCCAGAATGTCCCACATCGATGTCCCTAAGCTCCAGGAGGGGACCCTGGGCCACCTCCCGGCCGTCGCGCAGCCAGGTGAAGGTGACAGGTGCTGAGCCCAGCTGCACCGAGCAGCACAGGGTCACGGGGTCACCTGTGTGCACCTGGAGTGCCGGGGGGCCAGGGGTGATGGTGGCATTGGCCACGGGCACTGCGGGGACAGAGACGGGGCTGAGGCTGGGGGAAGGGCTGGAACAGGGTGCGGGGGGAGGGAGACGGAGGGGATGAGGATGGGACGGGTGGGATGGAGGATGCCGTGTTTGGGGTCACCCCAATCCCGAGCGTCCCACTCAGCCAGGAGGGTGACAATCAGTGGGTCACTCTCAACCATGCTGACCCGGTTCTGGCCCGGCAGTGGTAGTGGCCTCTATCCTTGTCCCCAGCCTTGCCCAGCTCCAAGCGGGGGTCAATGCTCAGCAGTGCCCCCGAGCCCTCCTGGTGCCAGGAGAAGGACAGAGGACCTGTCCCCGTGGCCACCGCGCAGCTCAGTGCCAGACGATCACCTGGGGGGCTGTGCCGACAGTGACACCCCTGATACTGGCATCCCTGTAGGAGGGGACCCAAGGGGACAGCGGGGGTCACAGGAAGGGACAGAGAGGGGTGGGGACCCCAGTGAGGAAGAGGGCAGTTTGGAGATTGGGGTAGGCTTGGAAAGGCACTGCAGGTAGGTATGGGAGATTCACGGAGGGGAAACCTGGAGAGGAATGGGGGGAACAGACGGAGGGCTGTGGGGACCCAGACAGAGACGGGAGGACCAAGGGACAATGGGCTGACCTCAGAGAGGGGTGGGTGCACCCCGGGAAAGGGAGAGGGAACTCGGTGAAGGATGAGGGAACCTGGGAGAGAAGCGGGAATAGATGAATGGACCCAGGAAGTGATGGAGGTACCCGAGCAGGGCACCAGGAGAGGAATGAGGGGATAAAGGGCAGTGATGTGGGGACCCGGAAAAGGTGTCTGGGGAGATGGGAGACCCCAGTTGTTTCTGGGGTACCCGGGGAGGCTGTGGGGGTTGCCGTGCCCATCCCCGCACTCACTGTGCACCGTGACACGGAGCCGGGCGCTGCTCTTCCGCATGGCCCCCCCCTCGGAGCGCACCTCGCAGCTGTAACTGCCCCAGTGGGAGACCCCCACGGCGGGCAGCAGGAGCTGCGGGGACCCCTTCGTGCCCCCCAGCAACTGCCTGTCCTGGTAGAAGAGGTGCAGGAGGGGGGCTCGGAGCCGCAGGGGGCTGGGGGTGCTGTGGCTAGCACAGGTTTTTCCCACAGGAACTCTTCTTGTGTTTTGTAAATAAAGATAAAGTTTGGGTGTTGTTGGAGCAGTGTCCCAGAGCTTGGACAGTGCAGGCCTGGCCAATCAGGCCTGGGGGAAGGCTTCTGACTGACCAATCTGGGTGACTTTTGAGAACTCTATATATGTGATGAAATCAAAACAATAAAGGTCATTCCTTCTTGCCACTGAGAACTGGTGCTTTCATTACTCTGCTAGCTGCTCAACAGCGACAGAGTGCTGAGGCAGCTGAGATTCAGGGGGGACCCCTCGGTGGGCTGAGTGGGGGCTCTCCAGCTCCAGCACCGACACCGAGAAGAGCTCTGGGAAGGAGACGGGGGGGAGTTTGGGACTGTGACTTGGCATCTGCAGGTGAGAGGCTGTGGGAGTTTTGGGATTTTCTGTATTGGGGTCTCAGGGTAGGTTGTGCTGGATGTGGGAGTGTCAGGCTATCAGGTGTGGCTTTGGGATTTCTCACCGTACACTGTCACTGTCACCGACTCTGACTTCTTCCACCGTGTATGCCCGATGCCCACCCATCCTCCACTCCGGTAGCTGCCACTGTGGTGCAGCTGCAGGGGGGACAGGGACAGCTCGGTCCCATGGAGAGGCTCTCCCAGATCTTTGTCCTCACGATAGAAGTGCAATCCAGTGACCGACTTGTCCCTCCAGACCCGGCAGCGCAGTGTCACCGTGTCCCCCTCCAGCAGCACCCGCACTGGCACCTGCAGCACCAGCCAGTCTGTGGGACAGGGGGGTCCTGTCACACCAGGGGGCTCCAGGGGGCACTGAGGGGTGCAAGGCCACCCAGAGCCCTCAGAGCCCTCAGGGGGAAACACCATCCCCATCTTACCCCTCACCATTTAAGACTCTCACAGAGGGGCTGAGCCAAGTGCTGGGTCTGTCACATCTGTAGGTGCCAATCCCATTGACAGTGAGGTGGTTGGATCCCTTATGCCACCAACGCCTCCCATCCTTGTACCAGGTTGTGGCATTGGGTGTCCCCAAGCCCTGGCAGGTCAGTGTCACTCCGTCCCACAGCACTGCTGGTGTCCAGGGAGGCTCCACAAGGAGCTGGGTGGTCTGGGCACCTGCAGGTGACAGGGGACACCAGCCTGCCAGCGCCAGCACAGGGTCGGGGACAGCGGGGTGGGGACATGGCATCCCTTGGGGACTCACCAGCGAGGCTGGGGGTCTGGGCTGGAAGGGAGAAAGGACAGGGCTGGGTTAGGGTGGCCCCGAGGCGACAGCTGCACCCAGGCAAAGGGTGTCCCCAAACTGTGCCTGTGGGGACATCAGAGTTACACGGATGTCTCAGGGATGGGGACACTGTGGCCACTCCAGGCTGATGCAGGACGTGGGGACATTGTGGGCAGGCCGAGACAGCAGTGCCAGCAGCCCCAAAGCTCTTGTCCCCACCACCTCATGGTGCCTGTCCTCTTGTCTCTGTCCCTGCATTACCGTCCCCAAATTCCGTCCCCCTGTTCCTCTCCACACTCCACAACCAAGTCACACCAGTCTTCACCCCCACAGACTGGCTCTGCTGGCATTGGGGACCTCAGGGGACCCCACAGCCCCCCTGTGCCCCACCCCCCCCACTCTCTGCCTCACCAGGGCCATCCCTGGGGCATCAGGCCTGTGCCCAGGGCACTCACCCCACAGGAGCAGTGCCACCTTCCCAGCCATCCCGGTGTCCTCAGCCATCCGGCTGGCTGTCAAACACTGCTGGGGCCACCTGTCCTCTGGGTGGTGGCTCTTCGGATTAAGGGGAAGGAAGCGAGGTCACATCTCATCTTCAAGTGGGTGGCCCTTGGTGGGGGCAGGGTGGGGGTATGATGGGGACATGATGGGGACATGGTGTTCCCAGGCGTGGGGGGCTCAGGGGATGTGGGTAGCACAGGATGGGTGTCCTGGGGCAATGGGGCTTCAGGGAATGGAGGTCCTGAGGAGGAGGACTCACAGGGAATGGCTGTCTGGGGATTGGGGGTCCCCATGCAGGGGGGTTCAAGGATGGGGGTCCCAGGGGAACATGGCAACCATGGATTGGAGTCATGGCGTGTGGGTCCCAGGGACAGGGGTGTGGGGGAAATGGTGGGTGCTTGGGGGGCATCTCATGAGGACACTGAAGGTCTCCAATGTACTCCAGGGATTTGCCATTAACAAGTGAGGATTTTGCCTTTCTCTATTTCTTTTCTTTTCTTGTTTTCCGCATTTTCACGCTACTACCCCCACCTGGCACCCATCCCAGTCCCTGGCTCAGTAATCCCAGGGAGCAGCTGAGCAGGGAACAGGTCTGGGGGACCCTAGGGAGTGGGAAAATGGGAGTGCAGAGTTTTCGGGGAGGGATAGGGGGGTATGCTAGGGGATGGGTTGTCTGGCTGTGTCCCCCCTAACACTTTCATTTTCCTTTTCCTGCAGCAGAAGGAAGAGGCTGTTTGTGCTGGAAGTTGGAAGAGGGGGGCAGGTTCATTGCTGGGGCAGCACATCCAGGGAGGTCCCATCCTGGGGGGTCCCTGTTCTGGGGGTGACATATCCTGGAATCTCCAGTCCAGGGAAGGCTCTGTCCACCCCCAGTGTCCCCAGTGGGGCATTGTGATCTCTGGGGTGCCACAACTTGGGAAATGCTCCATCCCCTCTCTGTCCCCCTTAACAGCACCTCTTCAATTTCGGAGCCCCCCTTTGCCTTTCAGAGCCCCAAGGTGCAGCCCCTTCCCCTCCAATCTTGCAGCCCCCCAAGGCCCTTCTGTGGGTAAGAAACCCCCACAGGAGTAACAGAAACCCCAACAACCTGCCATAACCACCACCCCTCACTCCCCCTGCAGGGCCTCAATGCTGGGAACCAGGATGAGGATGAGACCTTCCAGATGAAATACCTGTGACCTTCCTGACTGTCCCTCCTCTGTCCAGAACATCCGAGGACCATCCTGCCCCCTGCCCCCAGCACTGGGATGGAAAACTGGAGCTGAATTGAGAAGAGCAGCTTTTGCCAGCCCTGCTCTGGCCAGCCCCAGGGGCAGCCAGCACCTGAGGCTCCCACCTGCCCCCTTGGCCCCCTTTGACTCTCACAGCTTTAGAGCTGCTCAAAGGTGAGAATTGTGTGGGGGAAAAAGGCCTGGCTGTGGTTTGCTCAGCTCTGCAAGAAGCACAGAAACCAACTGGAGCTCAAGCAGTGGCTCTGTGAGGGCCTTTGATGGTTTTCAGAGCAGGGCTGGGTGGAAACCAAGCATGCAGGGGCAGCTGTGAGGGAACCAGTCCGGAAATGCAGCAATTGATCATTTTGTCCCTCTGGCCAGGTGACTGAGAGCGCCCCAGAACTCCTGCAAAGACAACAACAATCTGCTCAACAACCTGACCTGGAGCCTCCTCCTTTCTGTCTCAAACCTGCAGCCCTTTGGAATCTCCCTGAAGGAATGTTTGGGTTCTGGCTGTGGCTGCCAGATGAGAGGGAAAAGTGTGGAAATATTGATCAGGGGCTCAACACATGGATCCTGGGATCACAGGGGTGAGAGCAGGAGCAGGGAGTGCCCAGGCAGGGGAATTCATGGCAGGATGGAGGGGATTTACCAGGGAATCACACCCTGAGGGACACACTGGCATTTCCACAAATTCCTGTGCAGTGGTCCAAGGATGGAAAGAGTTATTCCATTTTTGGGAGCAGAATCCATGGGAAATAAATCAAGTCTCAGGGTGTGAAAGAGAAAAAATGGGAAGAGTTTATAAATATGGCCTAAGAAAAGCCTTCCTTATACGGTGTGTTACTGCCCAGCAGACAGGGAACAATTTCATGGACCTGTTGGACGCTCAGGGAGATTCCACACTCCGTACTATCCAAAGCAAATGCTGCTGTGGGATGCATGGATGGAGTCCTAAAGCAAACCATATAGTCTCAGTGCTTTGTGATTTCTTTTTGTTTTTATTGTGAGTGACTTGTTTGGAGACCAACCCTCAAAAGGATCCTATAAACCAGGCCATTTTATCTTTGTCAGTTTGATTTGGCTGAGTTTTTTTCTTTTACTCGTAAAAAATGGTGTGGGAAAAGCATTTTACTTGTATCCTATGGATGCATAATTTCGTCTCAACCAATTGGGAATAAGGAAATTCAATCCAATTTAGTCTGAGAATTGCCATTGTCCAGGCAAGGTCATTATAGGGCATGTCTGAAGTTGGGGCACTTCAGAGGTCACAGTGCCCCACAGGTGACAGGGGGGTGGTCAGGACTCCACTGAGACAGGAGTGCCCAGGATGTGCCAAGTCTGGGACAGCGATCTCCCAGGATGTGTCACCCCCAGAGCAAGGACCCCCCATGACCAGACCTCCACCCAGATGTGTCACCAAACCAGAAGAGCCCTTTTTGCCCCAGGACAGGACCCCCCTGGATGTGCTCCCCAGGACAGAAGCACCTTCATGTCTGACTCTCAGCACAAATGGCCTCTTCCTCATGCTGAAGGAAAGAGAAGTGAAAGTGTTGGGGGGCACAACCAGACACCCTCATCATTCACAGCCTGCCAGCCCCACTTTTCCCTCTCCCTGTGGTCCCCCCAGTCTGTTCCCTGCTCAGGGGTTCCCTGGGATTGCTGGGCCAGGAACTAGGAGGGGACGAGAGTGGGGCATGAGGTGTGAAAGTGAGGAAAATAAGGAAAGAAATAAAAGAGGAAAATGCCCCGGGTTTGGGGGCACAGTCCTGCAGCAACCTGGAACCATCCTGGGTGGCCTCCAGGGCAGGAGCACCTGGGGGATTGCAGCAGACCCTGGTCATCCCAAAATCTGAGGCACTGAAGGAAGGAGCTGTGACCCACATGCCCACCCAGCCACTGCCAGTCCCTGGGACCCCCATTCCCCTGGGACCCAACCATGGGACCCCCATTCTTTATGTCCCGTCTCCCTTGGATCCCCATCCTGGGATTCCCATTTCCCAAAATCCCCAATCCCCTTGATCTCATCCCATGAGTCCCCCATTCCCCCAGAACCTCCCATTCTAATGGGAGGTCCTATTCCCCTATGCCCCCATTCCCCCACCAGCCCCAACCTTGTGACCTGCATCCCAAATCCCTGGAGCCCATGATCCCCTGTGAATGCCATCTTTGGAACCCCCGCATCCATGCCCCATCCCCATGGCACCTGCATTCCCTGCACCCCATCTCCTCAGAACCCATATTCCATTAACCACCTGTCGGGGGTTGAGAATTTCTTCCCATTCCTTTTACTAAGCAACAAATAGTTAGATGTTTAGAACGATCAAGTCTTTTGTAAAAGACAAAAGCTGGGCTTTGGGCAGGGCACGGTAAGGGAAGAGCCAGCCCTGGGAACGCTCTCTCGTGGCTCGGACGCTGAGAGGAGAGGGTGCTCTCTCTTTCCTTTCCAGCTGCTACCAGCGGAAAATCCAACTGTGCCCTGTTTTTCTTTTCTCCTGGTTGAGTGAGCTTTGATTCAACTTTTTCTTCCCACTGGGAAGGGCGCGTTTTCCCCGGGCTGCGTTTTCCCGCAGCTGCCGCCGGGAGAGTCCGGCTGCCTCTGCTGCCTGCCTCTGCCTTCTGCCGCACGAGACCGCGGCGTCTGCTGTGACTGCAGAAATCCTTCCTACCTCGCTGCTAGCTGGGAGGGAGCGGGCGTCCACCCCTGCCTCCTGCCGCTCCGAGCTGCCTGGCTGCCTGCTTTCTCAGCCTGTCCGCCATCATCCAGCTGCCTGAGGCTGACCTGACCCTGCGCCATAGCGCCACCTGCACCGCTCAGGAGTCATCGCACCTGCCCTGCCCGGCCGGGAGCTCAACAGCTCCCCTGCTGCTTGCAACCGTGATTACACCACACGGGAGAAGGCTCAGCAGCTCACAAGTTATCTGCTATTGGTTTTCTGGTTCTAGTTGTGGTTGCTATTATTGTTATTGCTTGTTTATAGATACTAGTAAAGAACTGATATTCCTTTTTTCCCATACCTTTGCCCGAAAGCCCTTGATTTACAAAATTAAATAATTCAGAGGGAGGGAAAGAAAAATCACATTCTCTGTTCTAGGGGGGGGGGGTTCAACCTCTCTTGGCAGACACCTGTCTTTCAAACCAAGACACCACCATTCCCCTGGGACCCTATCCTTGGGTCCCCATGTCTTCCCACTCCTGGGAGCACCATGTCCCACCAGAAACCCAACAACAGCCTTCTGTCAGCTGTCAAGCACTTTCCCCATTCGGTGCAGTTACAGTCACAGCCAGCAGGGGCGCTGTTGGCTCCCAGCTGGGCTGGGCAGGTGCAATGATTCACCCGCGGCTGCAGGGGGCGCTGTGGCGCGAGCTCAGCCGCCTCTCCACCTGGCAATGGCGGCTCAGGTGACAGAGAATGAGAGACAATGGCTTCCTTTGCGAAACTCACGGGGAGCAGCTGGTCTGAGTGCCACTGCGGGTGGTGAGCTGGACTGTAGCAGGATCCTCAGAGCAGTGGGCTGGAACAGCAGAGCCGAGCACACCCAGGGTGGCAAACAAAGTGTGGACAGAACTCTGAAGCCCTGGCAAGAGCCGCAGGGGTTGGGGCAGATGCAGGGTGTTGAGTGAAAGTCTAACAAAAAACTGCCACAACAGTGGCAGGAAAACAGCAGGGCTGGGCAGCTGCAGCTGACCTGCCGCAAGCAGCCAGGATAAACTCCCTCCAGAGAAGGGAAGGCAGTCAGGGTCCTGGGTTTCCCCTGAGGCACCCAAGCAGATGGTGAGGGTCACTCCCAGTGAGGTTGGGTGTTGGAAACATCCCAGTTCAACAGCTGCTCTTACGAGCAAAGGCTCACCCATGGTAAGGAGAAGCAGTCAAGAACAAAACTCTGGAGTAGCAGTGAATTCTCCCCTCAGGCACAGCCCAGCACCAAGAGCACAAACATCTCTCCTGCCATCCCCCTGAGAGCAAGAGAGCAAGAGAGCGCTGAGAGGGCTGAGCCCAGCCCCTGACCCCCAGCCAAGTCTCACCGTATCTCTGCACTTCCCAAGAGAAAACCTCCCTGCTAAGAGACTGCAGCAAACTGCACCCCTTCCCCCTCCTCCCCATCCTGGCTACATTTTTTGTCTCTTAAATTCTCCTCTTTCCCATCTCTTAGGCAACAAATGGGAAAAAAGTTCTGAGAGAGAGAGAGAGACACAGACAGACAGACAGACAGACAGACACAGACAGAGAGAGAGAGAGAGACAAGAAAGAAAGAAAGAAAGAAAGAAAGGAAGGAAGGAAGGAAGGAAGGAAGGAAGGAAGGAAGGAAGGAAGGAAGGAAGGAAGGAAGGAAGGAAGGAAGGAAGGAAGGAAGGAAGGAAGGAAGGAAGGAAGGAAGGAAGGAAGGAAGGAAGGAAGGAAGGAAGGAAGGAAGGAAGGAAAGGAAGGAAGGAAGGAAGGAAGGAAGGAAGGAAGGAAGGAAAAAATCCTGACCTTCAAGAGGAGGTCCATCCAGAGCCACAAGACTTTATGGCTCCCTTTAGGTGCCCATTGGTGCTTCCCACAGCAGCATCTGCTGTGGATAATACAGAGTGTGGAATCTCCCTGAGTGTCCAACAGGTCCATGCAATTCTTCCCTGTCTACTGGGCAGCAACCCCAGAAGAGCAGCACCCCACAAGGAAGACTTCTGTGGGCCATATTTAGGTACTCTTCCCATTTTCCTCGTTGCCACCCTGACACTTAATTTACTTTCCATAGATTCTGCTCCCAAAAAGGAACAGTTCTGTCCATCCTTGGACCACTGCACAGGAATCTGTGGAAATGCCCGTGTGTCCCTCAGAGTGTGATTCCCTGATAAATCCCCTCCATCCTGCCATGAATTCCCCTGCCTGGGAACTCCCTGCTCCTGCTCTCACCCCTGTGTTCCCAGGATCCATGTGTTGAGCCCCTGATCAATATTTCCACACTCTTCCCTCTCATCTGGCAGCCACAGCCAGAACCCAAACATTCCTTCAGGGAGATTTCAAAAGGCTGCAGGTTTTGTTCAGGAAGGTGGATGGTCCAGGCCAGGTTGTTGAGCAGATTGTTGTTGTCTTTGCAGGAGTTCTGGGGCTCTCTCAGTCCCTTGGCCAGAGGGACAAAATGATCGATTGCTGCATTTCCGGACTGGTTCCCTCCCAGCTGCCCCTGCACGGTTGGTTTCCACCCAGCCCTGCTCTGAAAACCATCAAATGCCCTCACAGAGCCACTGCTTGAGCTCCAGTTGGCTTGCTGTGCTTCTTGCAGGGCTGAGCAAACCATAGCCAGGCCTTTTCCCCCACACAATTCTCACCTTTGAGCAGCTCTAAAGCTGTGAGAATCAAAGGGGGCCAAGGGGGCAGGTGAGAGCCTCAGGTCCTGGCTGCCCATGGGGCTGGCCAGAGCAGGGCTGGCAAAAGCTGCTCTTCTCAAGTCAGCTCCAGTTCTCCATCCCAGCGCTGGAGGGAGGGGGAAGAATGGTCCTCGGATGTTCTGGACAGAGGAGGGACAGTCAGGGGGGTCACAGGTATTTCATCTGGAAGGTCTCATCCTCATCCTGGTTCCCAGCATTGAGGCCCTGCAGGGGGAGTGAGGGGTGGTGGTTTTGGGAGGTTGTGGGGGTTTCTGTCACTCCTGTGGGGGCTTCTCACCCACAGAAAGGCCTTGGGGGGCTGCAAGATTGGAGGGGAAGGGGCTGCACCTTGGGGCTCCAAAAGGGGGACTGGGGGCTCCCAATCTGAAGAGGTGCTGTTAAGGGGGACAGAGAGGGGATGGAGCATTTCCCAAGTTGTGGCACCCCAGAGATCACAATGCCCCACTGGGGACACTGGGGATGGACAGACCCTTCCCTGGACAGAGGAATCCAAGACGTGTCATCCATGAACAAGGATCCCCCAGGACAGGACCCCACTGGATTTGACACCCCAGGACAGAACCTGACCCCCTCTTCTGACTCTCACCACAAACAGCCTCTTCCTTCTGCTGCAGGAAAAGGAAAGTGAAAGTGTTGGGGGACACAGACAGACACCCCGATCCCCCACAGCCCCCCCAACCCTCCCCAAAACCCCTGCACTCCCTGAAACCCCTTTCTTGGGTCCCCCCAACCTGTTCCCTGCTCAGATGCTCCCTGGGATTGCTGAGCCTGGGACTGGGGCAGGGCAAGGTGGGGGTGGTAGTGTGAAAATGTGGAAAATAAGAAAAAAAGAAACAGAGAAAGGCAAAATCCTCACTTATGAATGGCGCATCCCAGGAGTACATTGGAGACCCTCACTATCCTCATGAGGTGCTCCCCAATCTGGGGGCTTTGCTGTGCCCTGGGTCTCCCCAAAACCTGAGTCACCCAGTGAAGGAGCTCAACCCACATGCCCACCCAGCCACTGCCCATCCCTGGGACCCTCATTCCCCAGGGAACCCAAAAATAGGACCCCCATTCCTTAGGTCCCACCTCCCTGGAACCACGATAACAGAATTCCTGTGTCCCTGGACCCTCATTCCCTGAATCCAATGGGCCCCCATTTCCCAAGAATCCCCTAGTTCCTAGGGGTCCCCCCATTTCCCCCACACCCCTGTCCCTGGGACCCACATGCCATGACTCATGCCCTGGGACCCACATGCCATGTTGCCCTGGGACCCCCATCCTTGAACCCCCCTGCATGGGGACCCCCAATACCCAGACAGCCATTCCCTGTGAGTTCTCCTCCTCAGGACCTCCATTCCCTGGACCCCCATTGCCCCAGGACACTCATCCTGAGCTCCCCACATCCCCTGAGCCCCCACTCTTCACAACACCGTGTCCTCATCATGTCCCCATCATATCCCCAGCCTGTCCCCACCCTGCCCCCACCAAGGGCCACCCACACAGCGAGATGAGACCTGACCTCGCTTCCTTCCCCTTAATCCGAAGAGCCACCACCCAGGGGACAGTTGACGCAGTCAGTGTGTGATATCCAGCTCGGGTGGCCAGCGACACCGAGATGGCCGGGAAGATGGCACTTCTCCTGTGGGGTGAGTTCCTTGGGCACTGGCCTGATGCTCCAGGGATGGCCCTGGTGAGGCTGAGAGCAGTGGGGAGGGGGCACAGGGGGCTGCGGGGTCCCCTGAGGTCCCCAATGCCACCAAACCCAGTCCATGTGTGTGGACCCTGGTGTGACTGTGGTCGTGGGGTGGCTGTGGGGACAAGAACAGGGAACAAGAACGGGGGAATGAGGTGTGAGAAGAGCCATCCTGGGGCTGGACCAGCTGTGGGTACAGGGACAAGGGGACGGGGTTGCAGGGACCGGGACAAGGGTCAAGCAACATGAGGACAGCCCATGGGGGCAGATGCCACTGGAATGGGATCATAGGCACAGAGCCATGGGGATGTGGACATGGAGGGGTGTTCTGTGGGACTGGTGGAGGTGACCATTGCCAGCATGTGACCATTGCCGGGGTGTCCACAGTGTCCCTATGACCTACCTGAGCCAGGGGTCCCCAGTGTGTTCCTGTCCGTGAGACCTCTGTGCCACAGCAGTGTCCCCATAGGGACGGTTGGGAACAGACTTCACTCAGGTGTCCCCTGGTGCCACTGTCCCTGCAGTGCCACCCCCACCCAGATCCTCTCCTTTCTCCCTTCCAGCCCAGACCCTCAGCCTCGCTGGTGAGTCCCCAAGGAATGCCATGTCCCTGCCCCACTGTCCCCAGCCCGGTGCTGGCCCTGGCAGGCTGGTGTCCCCTGTCACCCGCAGGTGCTCAGATCACCCAGCTTCTTGTGCAGCCCCCCTGGATGCCAGCGGTGCTGTGGGACAGAGTGACACTGACCTGCCAAAGCTCAGGGACATCCGGTTTCACCACCTGGTACAAGGATGGGGAGCTCTGGGGGAAGGAGGAATGGGATCAGTTCTTTGTGACGGAGAAAGGAACCTACATGTGTGACAGACCTGGCACTGGGCTCAGCCCTCCTGTGACCATTGCAAATGGTGAGTGAGGTTTCTGTCCCCAGCCTGGCACCCGTGGGGACCCTGATGGTTCTGGGTGGGCTCTGCTTCCTTGGTTACACCCTTAATTGACCAGAGCCTGTCCCCTGCACATGGGGACATCACAGAGCGTCCCAGTGCAAGGGGACCTCCAGTTGGAATTGGGGACCCCTATGTGTGACCCAATGGGGGTGTCTTGGTGCCATCTGGAACTGGCCGGTGTGACAGGTCACCCCTGTCCCACAGACCGGCTGGTGCTGCAGGTGCCAGCATGGGCGCTGCTGGAGGGGGACACGGTGACACTGCGCTGCCGGAGCTGGCGGGACAGATCAGTCACTGGGGTGCGCTTTTACCTTGGGGACAAGGAGGTGGGGAGGCCCCTCGATGGGACCGAGCTGTCCTTGTCCCCCCTGCAGCTGCACCACAGTGGCCAATACTGCTGCGGGGGCTGGGTGGACTCCGAGCTCTCGCCGTGGGTGAGGTCACCGCCGGTGACAGTGACAGTACATGGTGAGCACCCCGAAACCCCGATATCTGGACAACCCCACACCCACTTCCCAGTTACCTTGAAGTCACATTCCCACCTCCCATCTCCTTCCCAGAGCTCTTCTCGGTGCCGGTGCTGGAGCTGGAGGGTCCATCCGAGCCCACCGAGGGTTCCCCCCTGAATCTCAGCTGCCTCAGCACCCCCAGCCCCCTGCGGCCCCGAGCCCCTCTCCTGCACCTCTTCTACCGGGACGGGCAGTTGCTGGGGGGCCCGCAGGGGTCCCCGCAGCTCCTGCTGCCCGCCGTGGGGGTCTCCCACTTGGGCAGTTACAGCTGCGAGGTGCGCTCCGAGGGGGGGGCCGTGCGGAAGAGCAGCGCCCGGCTCCGCGTCACGGTGCGCAGTGAGTGCGGGGATGGGCACGGCAACCCCCACAGCCTCCCCGGGTCCTCCATCCCTGCCTGAGTACCCCCATACCTCCCTGACACCGTGACCGCGTCACCCCATCCTTTCCTGGCTCCCCCATCACTGCCCTGCTCACCCTGATTGCCCCCTGAGTCCACCCACCTCTCCCTCACCGCATCCTGAATTCCTCTCGAGGTCCCCCCATCAGTGTCCCGACTCCCTCCATCCTGCACCGACCCCTTCCCTGAGCCCACCTACCCCTCTCTGAGGTCCTCCCATGCTTCCCTGGTCCTCCCATCACCGTCTGGGTCCCCACACTCCTACCTGGGGTCGCCCCATCCCTCTCCAAGTGTCCTCCCTGAATCCCCTCGATCCCTGCCTGGGCTCCCTTCTACCACTTTCCAAGTTTCCCCCTTCTCTGGGCCCCCTTCGTCCTCACTGGGGTCCTCCCATTTCTCTCTGATCCCCCTTCCCCAAGTCATTCACTGTCCCCTGGTGTCCCCATCCTGCAGGGGACTCACTCTCGAGGGTTTCCCTGTCGGCCCAGCCTCCCAGGGGACAGGTGGCACTGGGTGACCGCCTGGTGCTGAGCTGTGCAGTGGCCGTGGGGACAGGTTCCCTGTCCTTCTCCTGGCACCGGGAGGGCTCAGAGACACCGCTGGGCACTGGCCCCCGCCTGGAGCTGAGCAGCATTGGCGAGAATGACAGCGGTCACTACCAGTGCCGGGCCAGCAACGGGGAGAGCATGGCCAAGAGCCCTACACTGAATGTCACTGTCCTTGGTGAGTGGCACCCTGGGGCTCAGGGTGACTCCACCCACGGCATCCCCCTTCCCTCCCATCCCACCCACCTCCCCCCACCGCGTCCCGCTCTCCCCACACCGTGTTCCAGCCCCTCCCCCCAGCCTCAACCCCATCTCTGTCCCTGCAGTGCCCGTGGCCAATGCCACCATCACCCCTGCCCCCCCGGCACACCAAGTGCATGCAGGTGACCCCGTGACCCTGCGCTGCTCAGTGCAGGTGGGCTCAGCACCTGTCACCTTCACCTGGCTGTACAGTGGGCTGGAGGTGGCCAAGGGTCCTCTCCTGGAGCTTGGGGACATTGATGTGGAACATTCTGGCACCTACCAGTGCATGGCCACCAACCAGCTGGATGAGTACCGCGTGTTCCAGGCACTCAGCCCAGAGCTGGTGCTGGAGGTGACACCGCAGGGACACTGGGGCACAGGTGGGGTCACATGTGGTCACCAGGGTTGCACGACACCCAGAGGGACAGGTGATGCTGATGTGTCCCACTCTGTCCCCAGCAGTGGCTGCAGGGGTCAGTGGGTCCCTCGTGTTCCTACTCCTGCTCCTGAGTGTAGCTGTGGGCTGGCACCGGTGGAACAGCATGGGTGGGTGACAATGGGGGCAATGGGGAGCCTCGGGAGGTGGGAAGCCCTCTAGAATGTGGGGGTGATGGGGCAGCACAGTGCTTGACTTGGACTGTGCTGAACCCACTGTGACCTTTGCCTGAGGTCCTCAAGGGTTTGGGAGGATGCAGCAGGGATCTTGGGGATTCTTTCAGGGATCCTGGGGGAGTTTGTGGGGTGCCCTCCCATCAGGCTTGGGGTTCTAGATGCTCAGAGGGTCCAGAGCACTGGGGTGTTTCAGGGGTTCCTGGACACTTCAGGAATACTCAGGGATCGTGGGGGAACTGAGGGTCCAGTGGGGGTTCAGGATTCCTGTGCAGGGTCATGGCCCTGGGACCCCACAGTCACCCCCACCTCCTTCCTTTGCAGCCACCAGGAAGCACCAGGACAGGTCAGTGGGAGGGTCAGCCCTGACTCCCCTTTTATCCCAACCCCCAACACCTCCCATCCCCTCCTACACACCCCCTAATCCCAGCAGGGTCCCCCCAGAGACCCCAGAGGAGGGGGAGGTGCTGTACACCCACGTTGTGTTCACCAAGAGGATGGGAGGTGAGTACAGGGTGGCACACGCAGGGACACGTCACCCAGGGTGTCACCCCCACCCCCATCCCACAGCCAGTGTCTCTTGCAGCATCCCCCCGTGCCACCACACCCCAGGATCCCCAGGTCACCTACGCAGAGCTGCCAGGATCTCATGGGCGACTGCAGGAACCAAGTGAAATCTAAGGGAATGTGGCCTGGGCCAATTAGAAATGTTGGTTACACCTCAGTGATAACATATTTGAGAAAAAATCAAAACAACATGCATATATAGTTCATTCTAGCCAGAGAAGAAGGAGGAGCTGAGAACATGTGAGGGAAAACAACATGGAGACACCAAGGTCAGTGGAGAAGGTGGGGGAGGAGGTGCTCCTAGTGCCAGAGCCAAATTTCCTCTGCCGGCTTTGGTGAGACCATGGTGAAGCAGGTTGTCCCCTTGCAGCCCATGGGGTCCATGGGGATGCAGAGATTCACTTGCAGCCCATGGGAAGGTGAGCCACACCGGAGCGGGTGGATGCCTGGAGGAGGCTGTGATCCACTGGGAGACCCCATAGAGAGAGAGGCCTTGCTCCCGAGATGGAACAGCCTGGCCTCGGAGGTCTGCATCCTGTGGATGAGGGAGCCACACTGCAGCAGTTTTGGGAGGTCTGTCTGTGGGAGGAGCTTACATTGCAGCAGTGTGTGTGCTGCTGCTTGAGAGTTTTGGACCCATGCTGGAGAGGTTCATGGAGAGCTGTCTCCCATGGGAGGAACCTCACAGCAATGCAGGGGAAGAACTCCTCTCCCTAAGCAGCACAAGAAGGTTCTGGTGATGAACTGACCCAAAGCCCCATACCCTGTTCCCCCTGTGCTATCAGTGGGAAGGCTGGGGGCAGGAATGGTGTCTTAAGGGCTTATTTTACTTCTCATTATCCTCCTCTGACTCTGTTACTAATAAATTTCACTTTACAGCAGCTTCAGTTTAGCCTGTTTTGTCCTTGGAGTGTTTTCTCCCAGTTCCTTATCTCAGCTCATCAACCCTTGTGTTTGTCCTGGTCAAGGCCGTGTTTCCAATGGGGTCCTGTTGTAGTGTCCATTGGACCCTGTTGTTCTTCCAAACTCACCAGCTCCATAGCTGAAGCGTTCTGGGAGGGCCCAGGCCAGGGATTGAGCTGTGGAACTGCCTCTGTCTCCACAGCAGCTTTGCCAAAGCCCAACATTCCTTTTGGGCTCCCTGAGATCCCCGTTCAGGTGCCCTCAGCGCCTCGTTCCCCTCCTTCCTCCCTGCACTCGCTGTCTGCAGGGCTGTTCCTGTTGCAACTTCTGGCTCCTCTTGGCTGTCGCAATTCCAGCTCTGCCATCTTTCGGATTAGTCCTTCCCAACTCTGGACAACCCCAGCTTCTTCTTGCTCCCTGCCTGTTCAAGGATGCCCTTCGAGTCTCGGGAGCTGTTTGGAGCATTGCCATGGCAACAGTCAATCACAACAGTGGATTTTGACACACTGTCACAGTCGATCCCCACACACTCTTACAGTCGCGGCACTTGCAGCACACTGGTAGCTGCAACCTCTGCTGGGGCTCTGAGCCCAGGATTCCACTCCCTCCATCCCAACACCTCCCCAGGGTCCCTTGTCCCCCCCATCCTCTTGGGACCTTCCCCCCACCATCCTGGCCCATCTGTCCCAGGACCTCCCTCCTGGTGCCCTCCACTTGCTCTAGCTGTGACCCCATCAGCCACAGGCCCAGGACCAGCAGAGGCTCCAGTGCAGCTCCATGGATCAGCTGCTGTTCAGGAAGAACCGGGTATGGGGCTTTGGGCAGTGGGGGGCACCAGGCAGGGCTGGAGCACAGGGTGGGGCGAGGATGCTGTGGGGAATCGGAGTGTCTGGCTGTGCCACCCCAACGCTTTCCCGTTCTTTCCCTGCGAGTCCAAGGTCAGCCATAGCCGGCCATCCTGGCAGCTTTCAACTGGTAGCAATCCTCCTACGTTTGCAATTTTAGGAAGGTGGAATCCCAGTTTCTGGCCCAGGCACCTGGCCTTGAAGGTTGGCTCTTTTCCATGGGAAGGAAACACTTCCAGCCCAGTGTCTCAAGGGCAGCTGAGGGGCAGCCCCTGGGAATCCAAGCCTGAGCTGTTGATCCTTGCAGCTTTTGTCTGGGAGCAATCCTCAGATGTTTGTAATTTTAGGAGGCAGAATCCTGGTTTTGGCTGCCGATGCCTGGTCTCAAATGATGGCTCTTTCCCACAGGAAAGAAACTTTTCCATCTCAGAGTCTCAGGGCCAGCTGAGAGAGCCCCCAGGAGGCCAAGACCAGCTCGAGCTGTTGGTCCTGGCTGGTTTTGCTTGGGAGCAATCTGCAGATATTTGCAAGCTTAGGAGGCAGAACCCCATGTTTGATCATGGGTGCCAGGCCTCCAAGTATGGCTCTTTTCCATAGGAAAGGGTCTTGGTTTAAAAGAAAAATGTCTGACAAGGAGGGCAGGAATCTCTCTGGAATAAAAAGAAGAGCCCACCTTCCAAATTATTTTAACTTTGAAATTACAGGGCTTCCAGGAAAAAATGTAGAAAAAGAAATAACAGCTCTTTGCTAGTAAATACATAGAATGGAACAGAATAAACAACAACAACACAATAACAGAAGTTTCCCACCGACGCAGTGCTACTTTTTCCCCTTTGGTGTGGTTATGACCACAGCTGGTAAAGGGCGCTAGTGGCTCCAGCAGGCAGAAGCTGCAGTGACTCACTCATAGTGGGCAGGGTCTGATGTGAGCTCAGAAATTCCCCGGGTGGTAACAACTGACTGGCATGGGAGGGAAAGAAGTGGGTGTTCCCCCCACAAACCCACATGGTCAGTGTCCAGTCTCAGCACTGGACATTTCCCAAATCTGAGTCAGCAGGGGCAGCCAGGATCCTCTGGCCAGCAGCAGGCACAGGCAGGGCAGGCAGGCAGAGCTCGATGGCGGTGCTGAGCTCTGGATCAGAAAGCCCAGGGTGAGACTGCACGGCTCCCGGCAGCACCGCGGACACAGATCCTGCTGAAGTGACCCCGAGTGGGAATGGCCAAATCAGCCCCTTGGGAGTGGCCGTGGGAATCCTTGGCACAGATTCTGTCAGGAGAGGGGATTTCAGGGAGCCCAGAGGGCATCGCTGGGTTTTGGCAGAGCTGTTGTGGAGACAGAGGGAATTCAACTGACACGGATTGATCCTGCCTGCCCTGGAAAAGGGGGAGGCTCCAGAAAACCCACAGTGCAGGAAATCGTTGTTCTCTCAGCCCTTTGGGATCTTTGTCTTTTGTGCCTCCACTGGGAGGGGAAGGGCAGCAGCCCCTAGTTTTTAGTGGCAGCCTGAAATTGGAGAATCCCATTGCTAAAGCCCAAGAGAGCTGAACAAAGAAACACCATTTCTGCCAGTTTAACCAAAAAGCTATATTTTGGTCCCAACAGCAGGGAAACATGCCCTGTGCCCCTCTGGCACTGGACCATGGAATGGGGAGTAACTGGATCTGCTGGGAGCAATGGGAGGCATTGCAATGGGAAATAGGAAGCCTCTGGGGGTACTGGGAGCACTGTGCGGAGGGAATGGGGTTGGCACTGAGGAAACTGGGAGCAATGGGAGGGGGAATGGGTACAATTGGGGGTACTGGGATGGGATAATCCCTGGTGGTACTGGGAGGTGGAATGGGGCACTCTGGGTGCCTTGAGTAGCCCCCTGACTTGTGACCAAGACCCTGGGCAGGATGGCAACCACGGGAGCCCAGGGGGAGGGGATCCCCAGTGTGTCCCAGTTCCCCCAGTGTCACGAAACGGTCTCGTAGATGTGACTGGGGTCCTGCAGTCGCCTGTGGCGTCCTGCCACCTCTGTGTATGTCACTTTGGTGTCCTTAGGAGGAGCGGCATGGGGGGTCCCTGTGGAAAACACCGGTTTTGGGGACCCAGGTGTGAGGTGACACCTGTGGGTGACCTGTCCCTGTATTTCCCCTGTCCCTGTACTCACCCACTGCCCGCTCAGTTATCACGACATGGGTGTACAGAACCTCCCCATCCTCCAGGGAGGCCAGGGGCTCCGGAAGGGCCCTGTAGGGATAGAGGGGTCTTTGGGAGCCCATGGGGGGTTTTGGCAGTGAGAGTAAAAGAAAAGTTGCGACTGGAGCCCCCACTCACCTTTCCTGGTGCTTCCTGGTGGCTGCAAAGAAGAGAGGCGAGGGATGACTGTGGGGTCTCTGGGGCCTTTGAGCACCCATGGGAATCCTGAACCCCATTGGACCATCAATTGCCCCCAGGACCCCTGAGCATCTCTGACACCCTCTAGAACCCCTGAACTACCCCAGTGCTCTGGACCCCCTGAACCCCAAGAATCCCAAGCTCAGCAGGGAGGGAGACAACTCAAACTCCCCCAGGATCCCTGAAAGAAACCTCAACATCCCCACACGACCCTCCAACACCTCCCCCAAGCCCCCAGAATCGCCAGCCAAGGTTGCTAAGGGCTCAGCCTCCCCCAGGTCTGGGGCTGTGGGTGCTGCCCTACTGCCCCTTAAATCTGGGAATTTCCCACTGCTCCCCGAAACACCTGTCCCCCCATTGTCACCCACCCAGGCGGTGCCACCATTTCCAGGCCACAATGACACCCATGAGCAGGACCAGGAACAATAAGGAACCACCAACCCCGGCAGCCACTGCAAGAAACAGGTGGACATATCAGGGTCACCCATCAGCCCCAGGGTCCTGCAACTGCAGTGACCTCAGATGGCCCCTCCTGTGCTCTGTCCCATCTGTGTCACTGACAGGAACAGTGTGGGAGCAAATCAGGGTCACCAAAGACTGAAGGATCTCAGACCCCCACAGGGACTCCATATGACCCCACCTGTGCCCCAGTGTCCCCGTGGTGTCACCTCCAGGGCCAGCTCTGGGCTGAGTGCCCGGAAAACGCGGTGCTCATCCAGCTGGTTGGTGGCCACACACTGGTAGATGCCAGAATGTCCCACATCGATGTCCCCAAGATCCAGGAGGGGACCCTGGGCCACCACCCGGCCGTCACGCATCCAGGTGAAATTGACAGGTGCTGAGCCCACCTGCACCGAGCAGCGCAGGGTCACGGGGTCACCTGCGTGCACCTGGAGTGCCGGGGGGCCAGGGGTGATGGTGGCATTGGCCACGGGCACTGCAGGGACAGAGACGGGGCTGAGGCTGGGGGAAGGAGCTGTCATTAGGTGTGGGGGCAGGGGGAGGATAAGGAGGTCTGGGGTGGAGGAGTGAGTCTATGCATGGTGGCACCTGGAGACAGAGTGTCCCCTTCATCCATGATTGTGTCCCACAGTGTTGGAGGTCATAACCTCGTGTGGGATGAGGGGATGTGATGGGTGTGATGAGGATGTGATGGAGGATGCTGTGAATGGGCGTGACTGCAAGCCCTAAGGTCCTGCTCATCCAGAACCATGTCTGTTGCCATCACCTGGAACGGGATGGGTTGGGTGTGGGATGTTGTGTTTGTGGTGAACCCAAGCTGAAGGGTCCCGCTCACCCAGGATGCGATGCCCAGTGGCAGTGACTGTGACCTGATGTGACAGGTGGGATGAGGGACCCATGGGTGGGATGTCCTGGGTGGAGGAACCTGGAGCGTGAGGGTCCCAGTCACGAGAGACTGAAATTCACAGTGGTAAGGACTGTGACCTGGTGTGGCGTGGGGAAGCTCTGTGTGGGATGAGGGTGGGATGGGTGGGATGGGGGATGCCGTGGGTGGCATCACCCCCAGCCCAAGAGTCTCACTCCTCCAGGATAATGACATTTAATGGGAGGCTCTCAAGTGCATTGCATGCCTGGCACTGGTAGTGGCTGCTGCCATTGTCCCCAACATAGCACAGCTCCAGTGCCCAGCGGTGTCCCTGAGCCCTCCCGGTGCCAGGAGAAGGACAGAGAACTTGTCCTCGCAGTCACTGTTGCCACTGTGCAGCTCAGCACCAGGCAGTCACCCAGTGCCACCTGTCCCCTGGGGGGCTGCGCCAACAGGGACACCCCTGAGATTGAAACCCCTGGGGGAGGCGTGGGTGGGATGAGGGACGTGGTGAGGAGAAAGGGGGTGGTGAGGAGGGAAGTGGAAGGGATTGCAGTGAGGGAAATGGGGACCAATGGAGATGTGGGGAGGCCTGAGGATGATGGAGGGAACCCACGCAGGGACTGGGGGGACATAGATGGGGGCAATGACCCAAGAAGGGAAGGCAGAGCTGAGTACGGAGCAGAGACTTGGGAAGGAGTGTGGGATAGCAGGGACGAATGCAGGCACACAGAAGGACACCCGGGGAGGGCCTTTGGAAGGGATGGGGGGATGCAAGGTGGGTGTCACAGAAGGATGGGGATAGCCAGTTGTGTCTGGGGTACCCGGGGAGGCTGTGGGGGTTGCCGTGCCCATCCCCGCACTCACTGCGCACTGTGACGCGGAGCCGGGCGCTGCTCTTCCGCACGGCCCCCCCCTCGGAGCGCACCTCGCAGCTGTAACTGCCCGAGTGGGAGACCCCCACGGCGAGCAGCAGGAGCTGCGGGGACACCTGCGGGTCCCCCAGCAACTGCCCGTCCCGGTAGAAGAGGTGCAGGAGAGGGGCTCGGGGCCGCAGGGGGCTGGGGGTGCTGAGGCAGCTGAGATTCAGGGGGGACCCCTCGGTGGGCTCGGGGGTCCCTCCAGCTCCAGCACCGGCACCGAGAAGAGCTCTGGGAATGAGATGGGAGGTGGGGATGGTGACCCCGAGTGTGCTGGGGAGGGGCTGTAGGAGTATTGGGTTATTGGGCTGTGGGGGTATCAGGGTAACGGCTAATGGATGTTTGGGTCTTGGGATATCAGGGTGCCCACTGTTGGGGTGCTCACCATGCACTGTTACTGTCACTGGCACTGACTTCTCCCACAACTGTGGCATCATGGGGATCACCTTGACCACGCAGCGATAGCGGCCACTGTGGTGCAGCTGCAGGGGGGACAGGGACAGCTCGGTCCCATCGAGGGGCTCCCCCAGATCCTTTTCCTCGTGGTAGAAGTGTACCCCAATGAGCCACATGTCCAAACGGCGCCGGCAGCGCAGTGTCACCGTGTCCCCTTCCATCAGTGCCTGCTCTGACACTTGCAGCACCAGCCAGTCTGTGGGACAGGAGAGTCCTTTTGCATCAGGGAGCTCTAGTGAATACCGAGGGTGTGAGGCCACCCATGGAGTGAAGCCCACCCAGATCCTGGTGCGGAAGATGGGGTGCATCCCAATCACCCCCTCACCATTTACAACGCTCACGGGGGGGCTGAGCCCAGTGTTGGGTCTTTCACACATGTAGGTGCCACGCACAGTGACAACGAAGTGGTCAAGTCCATCATTCCCCCAGCGCTGCCCATCCTTGTAACAGGTGGTGCCACCGGGGCTCCCTGAGCCCTCGCAAGTTAATGTCACTTCGTCCCACAGCACCGCTGGCATCCAGGAGGGCTCCACGAGGAGCTGGGTGGTCTGAGTGCCTGTGGGTGACAGGGGACAACAGCCTGACAGGGCCAGTGTGCAGTGGGGACAGCGGGGTGGGGACATGGCATCCCCCGAGGACTCACCAGCAAGGCTGAGGGTCTGGGCTGGAAGGGAAAAGGGAGAGGAGCTGGGTAGGGGTGGCACCATGGGGACAGTGGCACCTTGTGGAGCGGGTGTGAGGGCTGTCCCCAAACTATCCCTGTGGGGACACAGAGATATTGGGGGAGGGAACACCTCAGCCACACTGCGCTGGCACAGGTGACCCCCACCCAGCACCACAGCCCCTGTCCCCACAGCTACATTCCCATGACTCTCTGCCCATGATCCCATTTTGATGGCACCTGTCCCTACACCCACATCTGCATAGTGCCTGTCCCCTTGTCCCCTTGTCCCTAGATCACAGTTCCCCCATACGTGTCCCCACAGCTGTCCCAGTCCCATGGTGCCTCTCCTCACATCCCTATTCTCTGTTCCTGTCCCACCATTCCTGTCCCTACCACCATCCCATGACCGTGGTCACACCAGTGTCCACCCTCATGGTCTGGCTCTGCTGGCACTGGGGACCTCAGGGGACCCCACAGACCCCCTGTGCCCCCTCCCCACCGCTCTCTGCCTCACCAGGGCCATGCCTGGGGCAGCAGGCCCGTGCCCAGGGCACTCACCCCACAGGAGCAGTGCCACCTTCCCGGCCATCCCGGTGTCCCCGGCCATCCAGGCTGGCTGTCACATGCTGCTGGAGCCTCCTGTCCCCTGGGTAGCAGGAAGGAAACGACCTCACATTTCATACCCACGTGTTGGCGGCCCTTAAAGGGGGCAGGGTGGGGACAGGATGGGGACAGGGTGGGGACATGGTGCAGACATGGTGAGGACATGGTGGGGGAAATGGTGGGGACAAGATGTTCCCAGAAATTGGAGCCTGAGGGGGTGTTGGGAGCCAAGGATGGGTGTCCAAGGAAATGGGATGCCAAGGGACTGGGTTCCAGGGAAATGGGGGTGCCATGTGAATGGCGGACACACGAGTAGGGGGCCCTATGTTGGGGGGCCCAGGGATGGGGGTGCCAGGGGAACATGAGCTCGCGGGATTTGGGATCATGGCATGGGGGTCTGCATGGGATGGGGCTGTCAGGGAAAAGGGGTGCCCCATGGAAATGGGGGTCCTGAGGGTAGGGGGGTCCCAGAGAGGGGTGACATAAAGAATGTGGAAGCCATGATTGGCCTCCTAGGGGAATGAAGGTACCAGGGCACCCACCCAGGCAGTGGCTGGGTGGGCACCTGGGTCTCGGCTCCTTTACTTGGTGCCTCAGATTTTGGAGTGACCTACAGGTCAGCATAGCCCCCATGGGGTGTTCATGGTTTGGGGAGGCACCACAGGGCAGGACTCCAGGGCTGTGGCCTCATCCCGTGCTTTTTCCTCTCTTCATTTCCATTTCTTTCTTTATTTTGCTCATTTTGCATCTGCCCTACCTCCACTTCCTGGCTCAGCTATCCTGGAGAGCTCCTGAGCATGGAACAGGTCCTGAGTCTCCCACCTGCCCACTTTGATTCTCACAGCTTTAGAGATGCTCAAAGGTGAGAATTGTGTGGGGGAAAAAGGCCTGGCTGTGGTTTGCTCAGTTCTGCAAGAAGCACAAAAACCAACTGGAGCTCAAGCAGTGGCTCTGTGAGGGCCTTTTATGGTTTTCAGAGCAGGGCTGGGTGGAAACCAGCCCTGCAGGGGCAGCTGTGAAGGAACCAGTCCGGAAATGCAGCAATTGATCATTTTGTCCCTCTGGCCAAGGGACTGAGAGAGCCCCAGAGCTCCTGCAAAGACAACAACCATCTGCTCAACAACCTGACCTGGAGCCTCCTCCTTCCTGTCTCAAACCCTGCAGCCCTTTGGAACCTCCCAGAAAGAATGTTTGGGTTCTGGCTGTGCTTGTTAGCCAAGAGGGTAAAGTGTGGAAATATTGATCAGGGGCTGCACACGTGGATCCTGGGAACACAAGGGTGAGAGCAGGAGCAGGGAGTGCCCAGGCAGGGGAATTCAGGGCAGGATGGAGGGGATTTATCAGGGAATCACACCCTGAGGGACACACAGGCATTTCCACAGATTCCTGTGCAGTGGTCCAAGGACGGAGTTGTTCCTTTTTGGAGCAGAATCCATGGGAAGTAAATCAAGTCTCATGGTGTGAATGAGAAAAATTGGGAAGGGTTCCTAAATTTGGCCCAACAAAAGCCTTCCTTCTATTTTATGGGTTTATTGCTGCCCAGCAGACAGGAAAAAATTGCATGGACCTGTTGGACACTCAGAGAAATTCCACACTCCATATTATCCACAGCAAACACCTCTGAGGGATGTACAAATGCACTCCAAAAGGGAACCATAAAGTCTCGTGGCTCTGGATGGACCTTCTCTTGAAGGACAGGATTTTTAATTTCTTTCTTTCTCTCGGGGAATTTTTTCCCATTTGTTGCATAAGAGATGGGAAGGAGGAGTACTTAAGAGACAAAAGATGTAGCCAGGATGCGGAGGAGGGGGAAGGGGTGCAGTTTGCTGCAGTCTCTTAGCAGGGAGGTTTTCTCTTGGGAAGTGCAAAGATACGGTGAGACTTGGCTGGGGGTCAGGGGCTGGGCTCAGCCCTCTCAGCGCTCTCTTTCTCTCAGGGGGATGGCAGGAGAGATGTTTGTGCTCTTGGTGCTGGGCTATGCCTGGGGGGAGAATTCACTGCTACTGCAGAGTTTTGTCCTTCACTGCTTCTCCTTACCATGGGTGAGCCTTTGCTCGCAAGAGCAGCTGTTGAACTGGGATGTTTCCAACACCCAACCTCACTGGGAGTGACCCTCACCATCTGCTTGGGTGCCTCAGGGGAAACCCAGGACCCTGACCGCCTTCCCTTCTCTGGAGGGAGTTTCTCCCTGCGGCTTGCAGGAGCTCAGCTGCAGCTGCCCAGCCTGGCTGTCTTCCTGCCACTGTTGTGGCAGTTTTTGTTACACTTTCACTTGATACCCTGCATCTGCCCCAACCCCTGCAACTCTTGCCAGAGCTTCAGAGTTTTGTCCACACTTTGTTTACCACCCCGGGTGTGCTTGGCTCTGGTGTTCCAGCCCACTGCTCTGAGGTTCCTGCTACAGTCCAGCTCACCACCCGCAGTGGCACTCAGACCAGCTGCTCCCCGTGAGTTTCACAAAGGAAGTCATTGTCGCTCATTCTCTGTCACCTGAGCCGCCATTGCCAGGTGGAGAGGCGGCTGAGCTCGCGCCACAGCGCCCCCTGCAGCCGCGGGGGAACCATTGCACCTTCCCTGCCCAGCTGGGAGCCAACAGCGCCCCTGCTGGCTGTGACTGTAACTGCACCGAATGGGGAAAGAGTCAGACATGGGGGTGGTTCTGTCCTGGGGGGCACATCCAGGGGGGTCCTGTCCTGGGGGAAAAGAGCTCTTCTGGTGTGGTGACACATCTGGGTGGAGGTCTGGTCATGGGGTGTCTCTGCTCTGGGGGTGACACATCCCAGGGGAATCCTGACCACCCCTCCATCACCTGTGGGGCACTGTGACCTCTGAAGTGCCCCAACTTCAGACATGTCCTTTAATGACCTTGCCTGGACAACGGCAATTCTCAGACTAAATTGGATTGAATTCCCTTATTCCCAATTGGTTGAGACAAAATTACACATCCATAGGATACAAGTAAAATACTTTTGCCACACCTTTTTTTATGAGTAAAGAAAACAAACTCAGCCAAATCAAACTGACAAAGATAAAATGGCATGGTTTATAGGATCTTTTTGAGAGTTGGTCTCCAAACAAGTCACACACAATGTAAACAAAAACAAATCACAAAGAACTGAGACTACATGGTTTGCTTTGGGACTCCATTCGTGCATCCCACAGCAGCATTTGCTTTGGATAGTACGGAGTGTGGAATCTCCCTGAGTGTCCAACAGGTCCATGAAATTGTTCCCTGTCTGCTGGGCAGCAACACACCATATAAGGAAGGCTTTTCATAGGCCATATTTAGGAACTCGTCCCAATTTTTCTCATTCGCACTCTGAGACTTGATTTACTTCCCATGGATTCTGCTCCCAAAAATGAAACAACTCTTTCCATCCTTGGACCACTGCACAGGAGTCTGTGGAAATGCCCATGTGTCCCTCAGGGTGTGATTCCTTGGTAAATCCCCTCCATCCTGCCCTGAATTCCCCTGCCTGGGCACTCCCTGCTCCTGCTCTCGCCTCTGTGTTGCCCAGATCAACATGTACAGCCCCTGATCAACATTTCCACACTTTTCCCTCTTGTCTGGTGGCCACAGCCAGAACCCAACATTCTTTCTGGGAGGTTCCAAAGGGCTACAGATTTGAGACAGGAAGGAGGAGTGTCCAGGTCAGGTTGTTTAGCATATTGTTGTCTTTGCAGGAGTTCTGGGGCTCTCTCAGTCCTTTGGCCAGAGGGACAAAACGATCAATTGCTGCATTTCCGGACTGGTTCCCTCCCAGCTGCCCCTGCACCGTTGGTTTCCACCCAGCCCTGCTCTGAAAACCATCAAAGGCCCTAACAGAGCCACTGCTTGAGCTCCAGTTGGTTTCTGTGCTTCTTGCAGGGCTGAGCAAACCACAGCCAGGCCTGTTCCCCCACACAATTCACACCTTTGAGCAGCTCTAAAGCTGTGAGAATCAAAGTGGGCCAAGGGGGCAGGTGGGAGCCTCAGAGCAGGGCTGGCAAAAGCTGCTCTTCTAAAGTCAGCTCCAGTTTTCCATCCCAGTGCTGGGGGAAGGGGTCAGGATTGTCCTCGGATGTTCTGGACAGAGGAGGGACAGTCAGGGGGGTCACAGGTATTTCATGTGGAAGGTCTCATCCTCATCCTTGTTCCCAGCATTGAGGCCCTGCAGGGGGAGTGAGGGGTGGTGGTTATGGGAGGTAGTTGGGGTTTCTGTCACTCCTGTGGGGGCTTCTCACCCACAGAAGGGCCTTGGGGGGCTGCAAGATTGGAGGGGAAGGGGCTGCACCTTGGGGCTCCTAAAGGGGGTCTGGGGGCTCCCAAACTGAAGAGGTGCTGTTAAGGGGGACATAGAGGGGATGGGGCATTTCCCAAGCTGTGGCACCCCAGAGGTCACAATGCCCCACTGGGCTGGAGATTCCAGGGCCTTCCCTGGACTGGAGATTCCAGGATGTGTCACCCCCAGAACAGGGACACCCCAGGACAGGACCTCCCTAGATGTGTCCCCCAGCAATGATCCTGCCCCTGTCTTCCAACTCCCAGCACAAACAGCCTCTTTCTTCTGCTGCAGGAAAGGGAAAGTGAAAGTGTTCAGCCAGACAGCTCCATCACCAACAGCCCCCACAGCCCCCCCACCCCTCCCTGAAACCTCTGCACTCCTTTTTACCTCAGCCTGTTCCCTGCTCAGTTTCTCCCTGGGATTGCTGAGCCAGGGAGTGGGGCAGGGCAAGATAGGGGTGGTAGCGTGAAAATGTGGAAAACAAGAAAAAAAGAAACAGATAAAGGAAAAATCCTCACAGGTGAATGGATACCTTCAGTGGATACATTTGATACCTTCAGTGTGCTCATGCGGTGTCCCCCAAACAGGGGGCTTTGCTGTGCCCTGGGTCACCCCAAAATCTGAGTCACCCAATGAAGGAGCTCAACCCACATGCCCACCCAGACACTGCCCATCCCTCAGACCCCCATTCCCCATGGAAACCAAAAATAGGACCCCCATTCCATAGGTCCCACCTCCCTGGCATCATCATAACAGGATTCCTAGTGCCCAGGACCCTCATTCCCTTGATCCAATGGGCCCCCATTCCCCAGGAATCCCCTATTCCCTAGGGGTCCCCCATTTCCCCCACACCCCTGTCCCCGGGACCCACATGCCATGACTCCAATCCATGGTTACCATGTTCCCCTGGGACCCCCATCCTTGAACCCCCCTGCATGGGGACCCCCAATCCCCAGACAGCCATTTCCTGTGAGTCCTCCTCCTCAGGACCTCCATTCCCTGGACCCCCATTGCCCCGGGACACCCATCCTGAGCTCCCTACATCCCCTGAACCCCCCACTCTTCACAACACCGTGTCCCCATCATATCCCCGTCATGTCCCCACCCTGCCCCCAGCCTGTCCCCACCCTGCCCCGACCAAGGGCCACCCACATGTGGAGACGAGACCTGACCTCGCGTCCTTCCCCTTAGTCCGAAAAGCCACCACCCAGGGGACAGTCGGCACAGTCGTGTGACAGCCAGCCTGGGTGGCTAAGGACACCGGGATGGCCGGGAAGGTGGCACTGCTCCTGTGGGGTGAGTACCCTGGGCACAGGCCTGATGCCCCAGGGATGGCCCTGGTGAGGCAGAGAGCAGTGGGGAGGGGGCACAGGGGGGCTGTGGCGTCCCCTGAGATCCCCACTGCCAGCAGAGCAAGTCCATGGGGGTGGACCCTGGTGTGACTGGGGCCATGGGGTGGCTGTGGGGACAAGAGCAGGGTACAGGAATGGGAGGAATGAGTTGTAAGGAGAGGCATCACAGGGCTGGACCAGCTGTGGGTACAGGGGAGAAAGATGCAGACACAGGGACAAGGGGATAAGCAACATGAGGATAGCCCATGGGGACAGGTGCCATCGCAATAGGATCATAGGCACAGGGCCATGGGGATGTGGACGTGGATGGATGTGCTGTGGGACTGTGGGACCATTGCCAGGATGGTGGTGTCACCATGGCTAGGGTGTCCACAGTGTCCCCATGTCCTGCCTCAGCCCAGGGTGGCCAAATGTGTCCATGTCCACAAGAACTCTGGGCCACACCAGAGTCCCCATGGGGACTGCTGGGGACAGCCCCACATGCTGTCCCCGGGTGCTTCTGACATCATGATGCCACCCCCACCTAGACCCTCTTCCTTCTCCCTTCCAGCCATGACCCTCAGTGTCACCGGTGAGTCCTTGGGGGATGCCATGTCCCTGCCCCACTGTCCCCAGCCATGTGCTAGCCCTGGCAGGCTGGTGTCCCCTGTCACCCACAGGTGCCCAAAACCCCCAGCTCCTCGTGGATCCCCCCTGGACACCAGCAGTGCTGTGGGACCGAGTGACACTGACCTGCCAGGGCTTGGGGACTGATGGTGCTACCACTTGGTACAAGGATGGGCAGCGCTGGTGGCAGGATGCAGCTGACCACCTCATTGTCACTGAGAGTGGCACCTACAATTGTCAAACACATGGCACCAGGTGCAGCCCCACCGTGAGGGTCTTAAATGGTGAGCAGGGGATGGGGATGGATGGTCCACTGACGGCTCTGAGTGGGCTCTGCTCTGTGGGTGGCCTCACACTGCTCCTGTGGCGAGTGTCTGTCCCCTTTACACAGGGACATCCCAGTGCTCCCCAGGGCATCCCAGTGGGATGGGAACACCATGGGGACGCTGGTGCAATGGGGTCACCCCTGGTCTCTCTGGGATCCTTCCACACAATGGAGACTCCCCCAGTGGTCCCTGGTGCCTTGGGGTCCCACCTTGGACCCTTCTCAAGCCCCTCAGTGCAATGGGTTCCCTCCTGTCCCACAGACCGGCTGGTGCTGCAGGTGCCGGCAGGGGCACTGCTGGAGGGGGACACGGTGACACTGCGCTGCCGAGTCAGGAAGGACACATCAGTCAGCTGGGTGCAATTTTACCATGAGATGAATGAGCGGGGGGGCTCTCCCAGGAGGATTCAGCTGTCCCTGTCCCCCCTGCAGCTGCACCACCGTGGCAGCTACCACTGCAGTGGCTTGGTGAGCATCGGTCTGTCAATGTCAGAGCCAGTGACACTGACAGTGCACGGTGAGCACCCCACAGCTGGAACTCCAATAACGAGACATCCCCTCAGCCAGCAGACTCAGAGTCACATCCCAACCTCCCATCTCCTTCCCAGAGCTCTTCTCAGTGCCGGTGCTGGAGCTGGAGGGTACCCCCGAGCCCACCGAGGGGTCCCCCCTGAATCTCAGCTGCCTCAGCACCCCCAGCCCCCTGCGGCCCCGAGCCTCTCTCCTGCACCTCTTCTACCGGGACGGGCGGTTGCTGGGGGCCCGCAGGGGTCCCCGCAGCTCCTGCTGCCCGCCGTGGGGGTCTCCCACTCGGGCAGTTACAGCTGCGAGGTGCGCTCCGAGGGGGGGGCCGTGCGGAAGAGCAGCGCCCGGCTCTGCGTCACGGTGCGCAGTGAGTGCGGGGATGGGCACGGCAACCCCCACAGCCTCCACGGGTCCCCAGCCCTGCCTGACTCTCTCTCTACCTGCCTCCTTGCCTCCCCCAGGTCCCTCCCTCCGTCCTCCCATGAGTGTCTCTGGTCCCTGCATCCCTCCCCTGGTCCCGAAACCACTCCCCCCTTACACCTCTCCCTCTCCTAGGTTCCTCCATTATTCAAAGGTCCCACCATCCCTGTCTGGCTCCACAAAACCTTCCCTCTGGTCCCCTCCAACCCCCTCCATGCCTCCCCTTCCTAACATTCCATCCCTTCCTGGTGTCCCTTCCACCCCTTTCCAAGCCTCCCAATCTCTGGGCATCCTTCTTCCTCACTGGGATCCCCCCACTCCTCTCTGATCCTCCCTTTCCTGAGTCCCTCACTGCTCTCTGGTGTCCCTCATCCTTCCAGGGTCCCCCATTCCCTTTGTCTCCCCCACAGGGATCCCAGTATCAGGGGTGTCCCTGTCAGCACAGCCCCCCAATGGACAGGTGGCACTGGGTGACAGCCTGGTGCTGAACTGCACAGTGGCCACGGGGACAGGCCCCCTGTCCTTGTCCTGGCACCGGGAGGGCTCGGGGACACTGCTGGGCACTGGCCCCCACCTGGAGCGGAACAAGGTTGGGGACAATGACAGCGGCCACTAGCAGTGCCGGGCCAGCAATGGGGACAGCATGGCCGAGAGCCCCACACTGAATGTCACTGTTCTGGGTGAGTGGGACCCTCGGGCTGGGGTGATCCCACCCATGGAATTCCCCATCCCACTTCATCTCCTCCACACCAAGCCCAACCCACCCCAGGTCACAGCCCCACCACTGCGTGTCACAGTCCCAGGTAACTGAGACTGTCTGGGTACAGATATCTCCACCCAGGACATCCCACCCATGGCTCCCTCATCCCACCTGTCACATCCCACACCCCACGTCAAGTCACATCAAGTCACCCTATTGAGCGTCACCTGAGTGAGTGAGTGGGACACTGAGGATTGGGGTGACACCCACCACGATCTGCCTCGACCAATCGATCACTTCCCATCCACACTAATCCACACCCCCTACAGGGTGACGGCCACCATCACCCTCAGACATGGTCCAGGGTGAGAGGGTCCCTCCGGCTTGTGGTCACTCCCAATCACAGTATCCCACACCTCACCCTCATCCCACCCATTACATGCCCTCACCTTACACCAGGTGTGACCCCCACCACTGTCAGTCACTGTCATGTGTGAAGGGGTCCCTCTGTGTCCAGGTGCCACCATGCAGAGACTCCCTCATCCCCCCACACTATGTTCCAGCCCCTCCCCCAGCCTCAGCCCCATCTCTGTCCCTGCAGTGCCCGTGGCCAATGCCACCATCACCCCTGGACCCCCGGCACTCCAGGTGCACGCAGGTGACCCCGTGACCCTGCGCTGCTCGGTGCAGGTGGGCTCAGCACCTGTCACCTTAACCTGGCTGTACAGTGGGCGTGAGGTTGCCCAGGGTCTCCTCCTGGATCTTGGGGACATCAATGTGGGACATTCTGGCATCTACCAGTGTGTGGCCACCAACCAGCTGGATGAGCACCATGTGTTCCAGGCACTCAGCCCAGAGCTGGCCCTGGAGGTGACACCACAGGGACACTGGGGCACAGGTGGGGTCACACGTGGTCACCAGAGTTGCAGGACCCCTAGAGTGACAGGTGATGCTGATGTGTCCCACTCTGTCTCCAGCAGTGGGTGCAGGGGTCAGTGGGTCCCTCGTGTTCCTGCTCCTGCTCCTGGGTGTAGCTGTGGCCTGGCACCGGTGGAACAGCATGGGTGAGTGACAGTGGGGGCAATGGGGGCCTCGGGAGGTGGGCAGCCCTCTAGAATGTGGGGGTGATGGGGCAGCAATCACAGTGCTTGACTTGACATTTGAACCCCCTGTGACCTTTGCCTCCAGGATTTGGGGCAGTGCTGGAGGATCAAGCAGGGATATTGGGGATTCTTTCAGGGATCCTGGGGGAGTTTGTGGGGTCCCCTCCCATCAGACTTGGGGTTCTGCAGGCTCAGAGGGTCCAGAGCACCGCGGTGTTTCAGGGGTTCCTGGACACTTCAGGAATACTCAGGGATCCTGGGGGGAACTGAGGGTCCAGTGGGATTCAGGATTCCTGTGCAGGGTCATGGCCCTGGGACCCCACAGTCACCCCACCTCCTTCCTTTGCAGCCACCAGGAAGCACCAGGACAGGTGAGTGGGAGGCTCCAGCCATGACTCCCCTTTTATCCCAACCCCCAACACCTCCCATCCCCTCCCACACACCCCCTTATCCCAGCAGGGTCCCCCCGGAGCCCCCAGCCCCCCCAGAGGAGAGGGAGATGCTGTACACCCACGTTGTGATCACCAAGAGGATGGCAGGTGAGTACGGGGTGGCACACGCAGGGACACGTCACCCAGGGTGTCACCCCCACCCCCATCCCACAGCCAGTGTCTCTTGCAGCATCCCCCCGTGCCACCACACCCCAGGATCCCCAGGTGACCTACGCAGAGCTGCCAGGACCTCATGGGCGACTGCAGGAACCAAGTGAAATCTAAGGGAATGTGGCCTGGGCCAATTAGAGATGTTGGTTACACCTCAGTGATAACATATTTGAGAAGAAAATCAAAACAACATGCATATATAGTTCATTCTAGCCAGAGAAGAAGGAGGAGCTGAGAACATGTGAGGGAAAACAACATGGAGACACCAAGGTCAGTGGAGAAGGTGGGGGAGGAGGTGCTCCTAGTGCCAGAGCCAAATTTCCTCTGCCGGCCGTGGTGAGACCATGGTGAAGCAGGTTGTCCCCTTGCAGCCCATGGGGTCCATGGGGATGCAGAGATTCACTTGCAGCCCATGGGAGAGTGACCCACACTGGAATGGGTGGATGCCTGGAGGAGGCTGTGATCCACTGGGAGACCCCATAGAGAGAGAGGCCTTGCTCCTGAGATGGAACAGCCTGGCCTCGGAGGTCTGCACCCTGTGGATGAGGGAGCCACGCAGCAGCAGTTTTGGGAGGACTGTCTGTCTGTGGGAGGAGCTCACATTGCAGCACTGTGTGTGCTGCTGCTTGAGAGATTTGGACCCATGCTGGAGAGGTTCATGCAGAGCTGTCTCCCATGGGAGGAACCCCACAGCAATGCAGGGCAAGAACTCCTCTCCCTAAGCAGCACAAGAAGGTTCTGGTGATGAACTGACCAAACCCCCATACCCTGTTCCCACTGTGCTATCAGTGGGAAGGCTGGGGGCAGGAACAGTGTCTTAAGGGCTTATTTTACTTCTCTTTATCCTCCTCTGACTCTGTTAGTAATAAATTTCACTTTGCAGCAGCTTAAGTTTAGCCTGTTTTGTCCTTGGAGTGTTTTCTCCCAGTTCCTTATGTCAGCTCATCAACCCTTGTGTTTGTCCTGGTCGAGGCCGTGTTTCCAATGGGGTCCTGTTGTAGTGTCCATTGGGCTCTGTTGTTCTTCCACCCTCGGCAGCCCCACAACAGAAGGGTCCTGGAAGAGCCCAGGCCAGGGATTGAGCTGTGGAACTGCCTCTGTCTCCATGGCAGCTCTGCCAAAGCCCAATGATTCCCTTTGGGCTCCCTGAAATCCCCGTTCAGGTGCCCGCAGCCCCAAGTTCCCCTCCTTCCTCCCTGCACTCGCTGGTGCCAGGCTTCCAAGGATGTCTGTTTTCCATAGGAAAGTGTCTTAGTTCAAAAGACAAATGTCTGACAAGGAGGGCAGGAATCTTCTTGGAACAAAAAGAAGAGCCCTCTCTCCAAATTATTTTAACTTCAAAACTACAGGGCTTCCAGGAAAAATGTAGAAAATGGAATAACAGTTCTTTACTAGAAAATATATAGAATGGAACAAAACAAACAACACAGTAACAGAAGTTTCCAACCTACTCAGTGCTACTTTTTCCCCTTTGTTGTGGTTATGACCACAGCTAGCAAAGGGCACTGGTGGCTCCAGCGAGGCAGAAGCTGCAAGGACACACTTGTAGTGGGCAGGGTCTGATGTGAGCTCAGAAATTCCCCGGGTCGTAACAACTGACCGGCATCACAAGGAAAGAAGGGGGTGCTCCACCCAAAATCCAACACGGGCCGTGTCATCCAGTCTCAGCACTGGATGTTGCCCAAGTCTGAGTCAGCAGGGGCAGCCAGGATCCTCTGGCCAGCAGCAGGCACAGGCAGGACAGGCAGGCAGAGCTCGATGGCGGTGCTGAGCTCTGGCACAGAAAGCCCAGGGTGAGACTGCACGGCTCCCGGCAACGCCGTGGACACAGATCCTGCTGAAGTGACCCCGAGTGGGAATGGCCAAATCAGCCCCTTGGGAGTGGCCGTGGGAATCCTTGGCACAGATTCTGTCAGGAGAGGGGATTTCAGGGACCCCAAAGGACATAGTTGGGCATTGTAGGAGCTGCTGTGGAGACAGAGGAAATTCAACTGCCACAGATTGATCCTGCCTGCCCTGGAAAATGGGGAGGCTCCAGAAAACCCACAGTGCATTGATGACATCATAATGAGGGGGAACACGGCAGAGGAGGGTGTCTGGGGGTGATTTTTTAATGAGTCTCTACTCCTGATCGTCTGCTTTATGCCCAGAAATGGGTCTTGTAGTTTTAGGTGTGGTCTGGTGGAGGAGCAGGAGCCAGAGGAACTCTAGCTCGGGCTTGGTCCAAACCCTCACTCCCCTGTGCTCAGCTTTTTGGAGCAGACAGGTGTTACATGGTTGCTTTTAGCTAGCTTTGGTTGTGTTTGCTTAGGCAAGAAGATTTTCACTGGCCTGCAGTAGCAATTCTTCAGTGACTCCTGTTGTTTCTTCTGGAACTGTTTGCCTTGCTTTTGGTATGAAGATCAGATCATCCCTGGGGAGACGGTCAGCAGGACCTGTGGGGAGCTGCCAGAGCAACTCCGCCCAGCCCTGGACCTTGGGAGAAGCTGAGCCACCAAAAGAAAGGACTCTAAAATTCACCACCCTTGTCTGCAGCATGGAGGAGACCAATGTCAGAGGTTCACCAGGTTCCCATCTGTTTTTTCTCTTCCCCAAGCTGCTGTGTGGACTCTTATTCCCTTCCCTGAGACAAAATTATCTGCCTTTTTTTTCCTAGCACGTGGCTGGTGAAGGTTTTTTTCCCCTTCCCCTGACATTTTGGGTTTGTTTTTGCTGCTGTGGGTGTGGGGGGTGTGTGTGGAGGGTGACATTCTGATGGTTCAATATCTAACAGTTACTTTTTTTCCTCCTGTGCCACGCGGGCACCTTGTTTGTCAAATAAACAGACTTTTTTCACTTTCACCTACTAAAAATTCATTTCATATCAGTGGGAAGGGATTGCTGAAACCCTTTTTTCAGAGGAAATGTTCATTCCCAAGCATTCTCTCCCAAACTTTTTTCTAAACTGAGAGAGAGGATTTTGAGATGGGGAAGAAGAGAATGCAGAGCCTCCTGAAGGCTGCTTTGGCCATCAAAGCAATGAAGGTCCAGAGCCCTGCCAGGTTCCTCCTGGTGGAGGAAACATGCTGGCGTTTGTCCCTTTCCAGGGGTGTTGGAGTTTGGGGAAGGGCTTAGAATTTTTCTCCATCACTCTTACTAAGCAACAAATTGTGGGGGTGCGGCGGCCCGATGCTGCGGATCCCGAGTCCCCGAGGCCGGCGGTCGGCGTAATCCACAGGGACGCTGCCGAGGATGCCATCGCCTGGGACTCGGAGGAGGCCGGGCCATAAACCGCTCTCTCCCTCCCCTGGAAAGTTTTTCCTAAGTTTATTGGTTTAAAGTTCGCTTCCCCGCCCCTATCACCGCCCCTGCTGCTTGCCCTCACTAGAATGTTCTGTTGCCGGGCTTCCCCCATGAGTTGTTTGTAATCCCCTCCCTAGTTATATTTCATTTGCTCCCCCGCTTGTCCCTCATGTTGTCCCGGAGCCCCGTTGGCTCCGCCCCTGTTGTTCCTCCCCGGGAAACCCCGTATTTCCCCCTAAAAACCCCCTCCCTTTGTTCTCTCGGCGTGGTGTGGCCGCGACCCCAGCCCTGCCGTGCTCTGCGCCCGGCAGCTGCGTGGACCGCCCCACCCGAGAGCCCCCAGTGTGCCTCCCCCGCGCTGCTTCTCCTTTAATAAACTGCGCACTGGTGACTCTCAGCTCGTCGTACTCTCTTTATCACGGGAAGTGACCAGCGACTCCACGGCGTTCCTGCCCGGCAGGCACCCGCCTCCGCCGCGTAGTCCCTGCCGCTCCAAGGAGCGAGCCTGGGAACACCGAGGCTGACCGTAGCCGCCTCTGGGACAGAGCTGAACAGCCGGGAGGGCTGAGAGCTTGGGCCCAGGTGAGGCCTCCGAGGTCTCCCGAAGCCCCGGAAGCCATTGAGACTAAGGCGGCCGGACCCCTCCGGACCCTACAACTTCAACAAATAGTTGAATGTTTAGAGCCATCAAGTCTTTTGTAAAAGACAAAAGGTATGCTTGGGCAGGGCAGGGTAAGGGAAGAGCCAGCCCTTGGAACGCTCTCTCGTGGTTTGGACACTGGGAGGAGAGGCTGCTCTTTGCTTTTCAGCTGCGACCAGAGGAAATCCAACTGTGCCCTGTTTTTCCTCTTCTCCTGGCTGGGTGAGCTTTGATTCAACCTTTTTCCCACTGGGAAGTGCACGTTTCCCCAGGCTGCGTTTCCTCGCAGCAGCTGCCAGGAGAGTCCGGCTGCCTCTGCCGCCTGCTCCCCGCCCTCTGCCACACGAGACCGCGGCGTCTGCTGTGACTGCAGAAATCCTTGCTACCTCGCTAGCTAGCTGGGAGAGAGCCAGCTCCTACCCCTGCTGCTCTGCTTTTTGCCGCTCAGAGCTGCTTTGCCTTCCTGCTCTCTTCTCAGCCTGCCCGCCATTACCAGCTGTTTGAGGCTGACCCGACCCTGTGCCACAGCGCCACTTTCAGCCCCTCGGGAGTCATCGCACCTGCCCTGCCCGGCCGGGAGCTCAACAGCGCCCCTGCTGCTTGCAACCGTGATTACACCACATGGGAAAAAGCTCGGCAGCTCACAAGTCATCTGCTATTGGTTTCTGATTCTAGTTGTGGTTGCTATTATTGTTATTGCTTGTTTATAGATACTAGTAAAGAACTGATATTCCTTTTTTCCCATACCTTTGCCTGAAAGCCCTTGATTTTTCAAAATTAAATAATTCGGAGGGAGGGGAAAAATCACATTCTCTGTCTTAAGGGGGGGTTCAACCTCTCTTGGCAGACACCTGTCTTTCAAACCAACACAAGGGGCTTTCCCTGGAAATTGCTCCTTTTCTGACTCTTTTGATTCTGAACATTGTTGCTGTTGCTGTTGGTTTTCTCTGTCATTGCTGTTTGCAGGAAATTGTTCTTCTCTCAGCCCTTTGGGATCTTTGCCTTTTGTGCCTCCACTGGGAGGGAAGGGGCAGCAGCCCCTGTGTTGGGGACAATGAAATAGAAAGCCTTATAAATATGATTACCTGGCAAAAGATGCTGAGGATATGGAGACTGAAATGAAGACAAGCTTTGAGTTACCAACCCCAGCTAGTGAACAACTTGAAAACAATGGTATGGCCGACTGAAGGCAATCCCCCTTCTTGATGAAACCATACCCTCTGCTTGCAGGCAGGTCCAAGGGTCAGAGCAGACCCTGCCTGCTTGGCAGAGGGTGCAAAAAGCAGGTTTTAGGGTTTAAAATATAACGCCGTATGGTAATGCAATGATTCTTAAAGGTTGTATGTAAATGTTGTAGGATTTGTAGCTTGTTCCAGATTGGTTAATGAGAATTAGAATATTCAACACAGAAGATGATTTATTGTATTGCAAACGGCAGCTCGCTCTCTTGTTATTCATCTCTTCCTGCTCTCTCCCTCTCTCTCTCTCTCTCTTGCTTCTCTGACATGCTTTGGGCTGCCTGGCAGCCCCTAGCAGCTCCCCTACACTCACACTCTTTCACAATAAACCCCATGCTCTAAGACCTGACTTCAGAGATCTCTCGTCTCTGTCCCAACCATTCAAAACCAGCAAACAAAGCCTCAAATCCTACAGGATCTAATCATACACCCCTGGTTTTTAGTGGCAACACAAAAGTGGAGAATCCCATTGCTAAAACCCAAGAGAGCTGAACAAAGAAACACCATTTCTGCCAGTTTAACCAAAAAGCTGCATTTTTGTCTCAGGAGCAGGGAGACAGGTCCTGTGCTCCCTTGGAATTGGGAAGGGGGATGGGAAGCCACCTGGTGTACTGGGAGCACTGGGAGGAGGAATGCAGAGTCACTGGGAGCATAGGGGTACTGGGAGGGGGAATGGGGATCCCCTGGGGGTACTGGGAGCACTGTGGGGTGAAAATGGGGAAGTCACTGAGGTTACTCAGAGCACTCGGATGGGGATTGGGGCTCCTCTGCAGGTACTGGAAAGGGGATGGGGGAGCCCCTTGTGCTACTGGGAGGGGGAATGGGGAGCACTGGGTGCTCTCTGAAGCCTCCCATGACTCGTGGCCACCTCACAAACAGGATGGGCAACCACAGAAGCCGTGGAGGAGAAAACCCCAGTGTCCCCAGTGCCCCCCACTTCCCAGAGTGTCAAAACTTTGGCTGTAGAATTTCATAGATGTCACTGGGTTCCCACGGTTGCCCATTCGGCCCCAGCAGCTCCACATAGGTTGCCTCAGGTTTCTCCACTGGGGGGGTTTCGGGCTCCAGGGGGGCCCTGTGGGGATAAGGGAGTGTGTGGGAGGGGATGAGAAGTCCTGGGGGTTTGGGTGAGAGGGGGGTCATGACTGGAGCCCCCCACTCACCTGTCCTGGTGCTTCCTGGTGGCTGCAAAGGAAAACAGAATGTGACTGTGGGGTCCCAGGAGCCCCCAGCCATCCTTGCGGATCCTGAACCCTCACCAGAACCTCAATTCTCCCGAGGACCCCCGAGTATCCCTGATGTCGCCCGGAAACCCTGAACTATCCTAGTGTCCCCAGCTCACTGAGCCCCAAAACCCCAAGTTCAGCCGAGAGGAGGAACCTCCAAACTCTCCCAGGATCCCTGAAAGAACCCCCAGCATCCCTGCATGACCCTCAACACCTCCCCAGACTGCCCAGGGCCCTGAGCTGAGGTCACAGGAGGCTCAGCCCCTCCCAAATCAGAGACTGTGGGCGCTGCCCTGTCACCTCCCTTCTCTGGGGGATTTCCCACCACTCCCGGAGCCCCCATCACCCATTGTCACTCACCTGTGTGGTGCCACCAGTGACAGCCGTTGATGACACCCGCGAGAAGAACCAGGAACAACAAGGACCCAACAAATCCTGCGGCCACTGCAGGAAACAAAGGGACACACACTGGGGTCACCTGTCACCACAGGGGTCCTGAAACCCTGGTGACTTAAGGACTTCCCTCCTGTGCTCTGTTCCCTCTGTGACACTGCCAGGGACACAGCAGGGTTGAACCCAGGTCGTCCATGACCTGGACATCACAGGCCCCCACAGGGACCCCATATGATCTGACCTGTGCCCCAGTGTCCCCGCGGTGTCACCTCCAGGGCCAGCTTTGGGCTGAGTGCCTGGAACACACGGTGCTCATCCAGCTGGTTGGTGGCCACGCACTGGTAGGTGCCAGAATGTCCCACATCGATGTCCCCAAGCTCCAGGAGGGGACCCTGGGCCACCTCATGCCCATCGTGCAGCCAGGTGAAGGTGACAGGTGCTGAGCCCACCTGCACCGAGCAGCGCAGGGTCACGGGGTCACCTGCGTGCACCTGGAGTGCCGGGGGGCCAGGGGTGATGGTGGCATTGGCCACGGGCACTGCGGGGACAGAGACAGGGCTGAGGGTGGGGGAGGGGCTGGAACACTGTGTGAGAGAGGGGCAGAGGGGGGAATGAGGGTGGGATGGGTAGGATGAGGGACTCTATGCATGGTGGCACCTGGAGAGAGAGGGTGCCCTTCACCCATGACTGTGACATACGGTGGTGTTTGCTGACACCCGTTCTCTGGTGGGGATGCTGTGGTGGGAGCATCCAGAGCCAGAGCCACAGCTACCTAGGACTGTGACCTGCAGTGGCAGGGGCTGCGACCTGAGGAGGGATGGGGGATGCCATGGGTGGGTCATCCCCAGCCCGAGGGTCCCACTCACCCAGAACAGTGACATTCAGTGTGGGACTCTCGGCCACACTGTGCCTGTCGCTGGCCCGGCACCAGTAGTGGCCGCTGTCCTTGTCCCCAACATGGTTCAGCTCCAGGCGGGGGCCAGTGCCCAGCGGTGTCCCCGAGCCCTCTTGGTGCCAGGAGAAGGAGAGGGGACCTGTCCCCATTGCCACCACACAGCTCAGCACCAGGCTGTCACCCAGTACCACCTGTCCCCCGGGGTGTTGTGCCAACAGGGACACTCCCGAGAGTGAGACCTCTGCAGGGGGACATGGATAGGTTGGGGGACCCATGAGGTGTGTGGGACTCGGGGTGTGGCAAAAGGGGAGTACAAAGGGGATAGAGGAGATTCCATTGAGGAAGAAAGAGATCCAGGGAGGGGTGGGGTTGATGCAGGCAGGGATGACAGACAAGAGATGGGACAGAGAAGAGCCAGGGAGGGATGTGGGGAGCCCAGAGAGGGGTGGGGAGAGCCCAGGGAGGGGCTGGGGGGATGTGGCCCAGGTAGGGAAGGGAGAGCAGAAGATGAAGCTGGGAACTGGAAAGGGAGGCCGGGGAGGAGCAGAGGGACCTGGAGAGGGACCCGGGCAGAGATGGAGGGACCTGGGCTGGGAGGGACATGGGAAGGTGTGGATGACCCAGGGAGGGGTGAAGGGAGGGATGAGAGATGCACACAGTGGTGAGGGAACCCTGGGAAGGTGTTGGGGTTTCCCACCCCTATTCCCACACTCACTCCACACTGTCACTGTCGCTGTCACTGGTGCCGACTTCTCCCAGCTCTGTGATGGCCCCGAGCTCACCCAGCCCCCGCAGCGGTAGCGGCCACTGTGGTGCAGCTGCAGGGGTGACAGTGACAGCTCGGTCCCATTGAGGCGTCCCCCCAGATCCTCCTCTTCACGGTAAAATCGCACCCCAGTGACGGTGTTGTCCCGCCAGCCCCGGCAGCGCAGTGTCACCGTGTCCCCCTCCAGCAGCACCTGCGCTGGCACCTGCAGCACCAGACGTTCTGTGGGACAGGGGGGACTTGTCACATCTGGGGACTCTGTGGGAGGCACCAGGGGTCCCCCATTGCCAGGATGGCAGTCTCATTGTACTGGGATGCTCTGGGATGTCCCCGTGTTCAGGGGATTGGCTCTCGTCACATGTGGGGTGTGACACAGAGCTCACCCAGAGCCCTTGGGGACACCGCCAGGGAACCCATCGCCCCCTCACCATTTAAGATGCGCACAGGGGGACTGAGCCCGGTGCCAGGTCTCTCACACGTGTAGGTGCCACTCTCAGTGACAAGGAAGTGATCGGGTCCTTTCTTCCACCAGTGCTCCCTGTTCTTGTACCAAGTGGTGGCACCAGATGTCCCTGAGCCCTGGCAGGACAGTGTCACATTGTCCCACAGCACCGCTGGCATCCAGGGGGGCTCCACGAGGAGCTGGGTGGTTTGGGCACCTGTGGGTGACAGGGGACACCAGCCTGCCAGGGCCATTGTGGGGCTGGGGACAGCAGGGTGGGGACATGGCATTCTCCTGAGGACTCACCAGCGAGGCTGAGGGTCTGGGCTGGAAGGAAGAAGGGAAGGGGTCTGGGTGGATGTGGCACTGCGGTGACAGCAGAACCCAGGGCATGGGGTGTGGGGGTTGTCCCCAAACTGTCCTCAGTGGGACATCAGTTCTTGTGAGAAAGTGCTAACAGATGATCCTGAACAGATCTGGAGAGGCTGGGGAACATGTCTGTGTCACAGCTGCCCATGCACCAGATCCATGCGGCGTGGACATCTCAGGGACAGGGACACTGCAACCACCCTGGGCTAGGGGCATGGGGACACTGTGGACTTGGGGACACCACAGATATCCCATGCTGTCACAAGTCACCCCCACCAACCCCATGGCTTATCCACAATGTGTTTGTCTCCTTATCCCTGTCCTCTTATCCCTATCCCCCTGTCCCTGTCATGACAGCTTTCCCACCCCCATTGAGCCTGTCATTATATCCTTGTCCTCAGATCTCAGTCCCCTCATTCCTGTCCTCCCATTTCTGTCCCCACAGACACCCCACCACCAGCGTCCACCCCCACAGACTGGCTCTGGTGGCACTGGGGAACTCAGGGGACCACACAGCCCCCTGTGTCCCCTCCCCACTGCTCTCTGCCTCACCAGGGCTCATCCCTGGGGCATCAGGCCTGTGCCCATGGCACTCACCCCACAGGAGCAGTGCCACCTTCCTGGCCATCCCGGTGTCGCTGGCCATCCAGGCTGACTGTCACACGCTGCTGGGGCCACCTGTCCCCTGGGTGGTGGCTCTTTGGCCAAAGAGGAAGGAAGCGAGGTCACATCACCCACATGTAGGTGGCCCTTGGTGGGGGCAGGGTGGGGACAGGCTGGCGACACAGAGGGACATGGAGGGACTGGGGGGCTCAGGGGATGTGGGGAGCTAAGGATGGATTTCCATAGGAACGGGGAGGAGCAGAAATGGGATCCCTGGGGAATGGGGCTTCTCAGGAAGGGGAGACAAAGGGGATGGGATCTTGGTGAATGGGGTCCCCAAGGGTGAAGGGGAAATGGGATTGGGGTCCCAGGGGTGCTTGGACCCCAGGGATTTGGGGTGATGTGATGTGGGCCCTGCTATGGGGAGTCCTGGGGGACTGTGGAGCCCATGGGATGGGATAAAGGGGAGGGCAATGCTGGGCAATGGAGGTTCTGGGAAATGGGCATGCAGGGATGGGGGTCATCAGGAGGGGGACCTAGAGAATGAGGTCCCATAGTTGGGTTCCCAGGGCAATGGCGCTCCCAGGGATGGGCAGTGGCTGGGTGGGCATGTGGGTCACAGCTCCTGCACTGGGTGCCTCAGATTTCAGGGTGACCCAGACAAAAGCACAGACCCTGATGATGTTCATGGTCTGTGGGGAACACCAGGGGGCTCCCATGGTGCTCTGGGTCTGTGCTTCCCCCACTGGGACTTTTCCCTCTCTTTTTTTTTTTTTTTCCTTTTTTGCTCAACTTTGTAAACATGTCCCCTCCCAGTAAACGGCTCTGGGATCCTAGGGAGCACCTGAGCAGGTAACAGGTTGGGGGAAGCCCGGGGAGGAAGGAAGGCAGTGAGGGGGCTGCAGGGAGGTTTGGAGGGCTGTGGGGGATGGGGGTGTCCGGCTGTGTCCCCAACACTTTCACTTTCTCTTTCCTTCAGCAGACAGAAGAGGCTCTTTACACTGAGAGTCAGACGGGGGGTGGGGTCAGTCCTGGGGGACACATCCAGGGGGATCCTGTCCAGGGAGATCCCTGTTCTGGGTGTCAGGAAAATTAATCCAAAAACACCAGAGCTTTATGCCCAAAAAGGAGACAGAGGAGTTCTGTAACTTTATTCTAATAAAGGGAGATGTCATGGGCATTTCCCATGGGGTCTCTCAAACTGCTAGAGGACGCAGCCTCTTTTTATCCTAATTTCCTGGCCGCATTTCCCTCTCCCTTTCCCCATTGGCTGAGGTACTTGAGTGCTACGGACTTCCTGATACACCTAATGCAAACCCCCTTCTAATGTACATCCCCCTTTCTTCTTTTTCTCATGTCTCTGTTCTTGTCGATAATTAACACAGTCTTGGGCAAGTCAGTCAGTGGAATTCCTATGGAAATCTTTCCCACTGTTTCTTCCATTTCTCAGTATCGGTCTGACCAGCTGTTTGTTTGTAAAGATATTCCCTTATTCCTTTCATGGGGGTGACATGACCTGGGGGAATCCAGTCCAGGGGGTGACACATCCTGGACAGGAGGATCCTGTCCTGGGGGAAGGCAGTTCTGGAAGTGTCCCTGCACCTTCCTGAGGGGGTGGCTGTCCCAGGGGTGGCACAGCCTGGGGACTCCTGTCCATCCAAGTGTGGGGCTCAGCCATGGCACAGCCCCACTGCACAGGGATGGGCATTGGCCAGCCCTGCTCTGGCCAGCCCCAGGGGCAGCCAGCACCTGAGGCTCCCACCTGCCCCCTTGGCCCCCTTTGATTCTCACAGCTTTAGAGCTGCTCAAAGGTGAGAACTGGGTGGGGCAAAAAGGCCTGGCTGTGGTTTGCTCAGCCCTGCAAGAAGCACAGAAACCAACTGGAGCTCAAGCAGTGGCTCTGCAAGGGCCTTTGATGGTTTTCAGAGCAGGGCTGGGTGGAAACCAACCGTGCAGGGGCAGCTGTGAGGGAACCAGTCCGGAAATGCAGCAATTGATCATTTTGTCCCTCTGGCCAAGGGACTGAGAGAGCCCCAGAACTCCTGCAAAGACAACAACAATCTGCTCGACAACCTGACCTGGACCCTCCTCCTTCCTGTCTTGCCATGGGCTGACAGTGGCCGGATGCTCTGCACCCACCAAAGCTGCCCTCTCATTGCCCTGCACAGTCAGACGGGGAGAGAAAATTGAACGAAAGTTTCCTGGGTTGAGATAAGGACCAGGAGGAAAGTGGTGGTTTTGCTTAGCCCAGAATATCAGCAAGGTATCTTTAACATCTAAGAGAAATTTAAACTCCTCAAACACTGTTGTGGTAGGCCTGAAGAAGTGTCTGAGGGGTGGGGAGTGGCACAAAGATGGCTCCTGTGTGTCCTGAGTGAAAGTTCTGGAAATTTTTCACCAAGTCCAGTAGAGCTAATCTCTGATGTCTCTGAAGGTGATGGACATGCTGCTGGCCAAGTTTGGGCCAATTAGAGGTCCTAGTTATGCCTCTGTGAAAACATATTTAAGAAAAAATCAAAACAAAGTAGTCACGCACTTCTTTTTAGCTAGAGGAGGAGGAGGAGGGAAAAATATGTGAAGGGAGAACAACATGGAGACACCAAGGTGAGTGAAGAAGGTGGGGGAGAAGGTGCTCCAGGTGCCAGAGCTGAAAACCCTCTGCTGGCTGTAGTGAAGACCATGGAGGGAGCAGGAGGTCACCCTGCAGCCCATGGAGTCCACAGGGGTGCAGAAATCCACCCACAGCCCACGCCAGAGGAGCAGGTGGATGCCTGGAAGAAGCTGTGATCCAGTGGGAGTCTCATATAGAGAGTTAAAGCTGCAAAGGCCTTGCAAGGGAGAGAATGCCCTTGCTCCTGGCATGGAAGCAGCCTAGCCTTGGCTCAGGAGAGTCTGCACCTTATGGACAAGAGAACTCCTGTTGCAGCAGAATTTGGGCAGGATGTTGTTTGTGAGATTGGACCCATGCCAAAGAAGTTCCCAGAGGACTGTCTCTCGTGGGAGGTACCCCGTGGCTAAGTAGAGGACCCCTCTCCCTGATGGACTGACCAGAGAACAAACCCCTTACCCTGCCCCCTGCCTGAGCTGTTGGCTGGAAAGAGGGAGGGGGGTGAGAGGAGAAATGATGTCATAAGAGGGAGTGGGGTGCATGAACAAATGGTATCTGAAAACTTATTTTTACCTCTAATTTATCCTCCGACTCTGTTAGGTAATTAAATCACTTTGCAACTTTAAGCTTGGAGCCTGTTTGCCCTTTCTCTGTCCATCCCCTCACCAGTGTCCTATCTCAACTCATGAATTTGGTCTCGGTTTAACAGGTTTTTTTTCCTCCCCTCTCCTGCACGTCTGCAACAGGAGGAAGCAGAGGTGTCTGGCATTTAGTCAGGGTCAAACTCCGACAAGGGATCACTCATCAAATCCTCTCACCAGCAAAACAGGCTCGGAATTAGAGATATTCATTGAATTTATTGCTGACACAATCAAAGAAAGATAAGAAGTCAAACCTGTTGGGGAAGATGAAATAGGAAAGCCTCATAGATATGATTACCTTGCAAAAAATGCTGAAAATATGGAAAGTATAAATGAAATTGAGATGAAGACAATGTTTGAGTTGAAGAGTAACTAAGTAACAATAGTATAGCCGACTGAAGGTAATCCCCCTTCTTGATAGAACAATGCCCTCTGCCTAGGCAGGTCCAAAGGTCAGAGCAGACCCTGCCTGCCTGGTAGAGATCCCAAAAAGCAGTTTTTTAAGGTTTAAAATATAACCCCGTATGGTAATGTGATGATTCTTATAGGTTGTATGTAAATGTTGTAGGGTTTGTAGCTTGTCTTAGATTGGTTAAAGAGAATTAGAATATTCAACACAGAAGATGATTTATTGTATTGTAAACAGCAAATTGCTCTCTCTTTGCTCTCTCTTTTTGCCTCTCTCTCTCTTGCTTCTCTGACCTGCTCTGAGCTGCGTCTTGCAGCCTAGCAGGCCTCTCACACCCACACTCTTTCACAATAAACTCTCATGCTCTAAAACTCAGCTTTAGAGATCTTGTTTCTATATTATCCTCATAACCAAATCCCACAGAGTTAAATCCTACACAAACCCTTCAAACCCTTTGTTTCCCACACTTTTTCCAGGGCATCCTGTGAGTTCTGAGAGCTCTTGGGGTCATTGCCGTGGCAAATTGGGACACTCTATCACAGTCGCTTTGGACACATTGCCACTGTCAGTCCCCACAGCCAGTGACAGTCACAGCACGCAGAGCACAATGGCAGCTGCCACCTGAGCCATGTCCCAGCCCAACAGAACAAGAGATCCTGACAGCTCAGGAAGGGCTTGGAGCCACGTCAGAAGGGATTGGCACTGGAGCTCAGCTCTTTCAAATGCCCACACTGCCAGGGATGGGCTAGGTGAGTAAAGGGAAAGTCTCAGCCACACATCCTGGCGCTGATGTGGATTTCCCCATGGACACCATCACTCCAGGAAAGGGAAATGTGCTGTGATCACACAGGGCACAGGCAGGTCAAGCCCCTGTGGGATGGAGGATGAGGGATGAAATCCCAGTCTGGGCAGGCCTGGCAGATTGACTGGATCACACTCCCCAAAGCTGGAGGCACCTGGGGGGAGAAGCAAGCCCTGGATGGCTGGAAAGGCTCCCTGTGCCCCTGGGAACATTGTGCTGGGCCTGGGAAAGGAAGTCTTATGGCAACACAGCCCTGCAGAAAGAATTGAATCCAACATTGGAACTCATTCTCCAAAGAACCTCACAGACACTGGGGACAAAGAACCTGGCCCTGCAGGGATGGATCCCATTCCCTGTGGTTCCCCAGCCTTGGGGAAAGATCCCACACTGGAATGGGCTGTTAAAGGACATGCAGAGAGCAAGGGGTGCTGGGAGCTTCAGCCTTTGGGACACACCTGCAGCAAATGCCCCCTGGTCCCTCAGCACCAGAGGAGCTCCCAGTCGAGCTGGCCCTGCCCAATCTGACCCTGACCAGAGCAAAGCAGGGGATCAAGCAGGGTTTGGAGACAGGGGAGAAGAGAATCCAGAGCCTCCTGAAGGCTGCTTTGGCCATCAAAGCAATGAATGTCCAGGACCCTGCCAGGTTCCTCCTGGCAGGGGAATCATGCTGGGGGCAGCGTCTGGGGTTTGTTCCTTGTCGGGGGCTTTCCCTGGAAATCATTCCTTTTCTGACCCTTCTGATTCTGAATCTTGTTGCTGTTGCTGTTGGTTTTCTTCTGTCATTGCTGTTTGCAGGAAATTGTTCTTCTCTCAGCCCTTTGGGATCTTTGCCTTTTGTGCCTCCACTGGGAGGGTGAGGGGCAGCAGCCCCTGGTTTTTAGTGGCAGCCTGAAATTGGAGAATCTCATTGCTAAAGCCTGAGAGAGCTGAACAAAGAAACACCACTTCTGCCAGTTTAATCTATAGCTGCATTTTGGGCCTAACAGCAGAGCACTGGGTCCTCCAGTTTCTGCCAGTGCTCTCCAGTCCCTCCAGTGTCACTGCATGTTCTCGTAGATGTCACTTGGTTCCCGCGGTCGCCCATGGGTTCCTGGCAGCTCTGCGTAGGTCACCTGGGTTTCCTGGGGGACAGTGGCACAGGGGGGCCCTGCGAGAGACACTGGCTGTAGGATCTGGGTGAGGGGTGACACCAGTGGGTGACATGTCCCTGTGTGTGCCACTCTGATACTCACCCCCCTTTCGCTTGGTGCTCATGACATGGGTGTACAGCACCTCCCCCTCCTCTGGGGGAGCTGGGGGCTCCGGGGGGACCCTGAGGGGATAAAGGGGATGTGTGGGAGGGGATGGGAGGTGATAGGGGTTGGGGTAAAAGGTTCATAATGGCTGGAGCCTCCCACTCACCTGTCCTGGTGCTTCCTGGCAGCTGGAAAGGAAAGAGAGGAGGTTACTGTGGGGTACCCAGGGCCCCTGATCATACACAGAAATCCTGAACCTCCATTGGACCCTCAATTCCCCCCAGAACCCCTGAACAACCCCTGAGCCCACAGAACCCCAAACCCAGCAGGGGGAATTCTCCAAAGCCTCCCAGGATCTCTGAAAGAACCTCCAACATCCCTACACGAGCCTCCAACACCTCACCAAACCTCACAGAACCCCAAAACAAGGTCACTTGGGGCTCAGCTCCTGCCGTCTTAAGTGGGACTTCCCACAGCTCACTGGGATCCCCATTGTCACCCACCCAGGCGGTGCCACCGGTGCCAGGCCATGATGACACCCACGAGCAGGACCAGGAACGACAGGGAACCACTGACTCCTGCGGCCACTGCTGGGGACAGAGAGGGACACATCAGGGTCACCCATCACCCCACAGATGCTGCAATGCCAGTGACATCAGGAGTTCCCCTCCTGTGCCCTGTTCCCTCTGTGTCACTGCCAGGGACAGAGCGGGGACAAACCAGGGTCACCAAAGACCCAGGGGTCTCAGACCCCTACAGGGACCCTGTATGACCCCACCTGTGCCCCAGTGTCCCTGCAGTGTCACCTCCAGGGCCAGCTCTGGGCTGAGAGCCCGGAACACACGGTGCTCATCCAGCTGGTTGGTGGCCACGCACTGGTAGGTGCCAGAATGTCCCACACCGATGTCCCCAAGCTCCAGGAGGGGACCCTGGGCCACCTCCTTCCCGTTGTACAGCCAGGTGAAGGTGACAGGTGCTGAGCCCACCTGCACCGAGCAGCTCAGGTTCACGGGGTCACCTGTGTGCACCTGGAGTGCCGGGGGGCCAGGGGTGATGGTGGCATTGGCCACGGGCACTGTGGGGACAGAGACGGGGCTGAGGCTGGGGGAGGGGCTGGAACACGGTGTGGGTTGACAGGGATGGTGGGGTGACAATATCATGGGTGGAGTCACCCCCAGCCCGAGGGTCCCACTCACCCAGAACAGTGACATTTAGTGTGGGGCTCTCAGCCACGCTTTTCCCATCACTGGCCCGGCACTGGTAGTGGCCGCTGTCATTGTCCCCAACGTTGTGCAGCTCCAGGTGGGGGCCAGTGCCCAGAGGTGTGGCCAAGCCTTCCCGGTGCCAGGAGAAGGACAGGGGACCTCTCCCTGTGGCCACCGTGCAGCTCAGCATCAGGCTGTCACCCAGTGCCACCTGTCCACCGGGGGGCTGCACTGACAGGGACACCTTCAAGAGTGAGACCCCTGTGGGGGGAGATGGGTGGGTTGGGGGTCCTGGGTAGGGGTGGGAGACACAGGGAACAGTGAGGGACCAAGGGAGGTAGGGAAGGTCAGAGAGGAGTGAGGGTACCACATTGATAAAGAAGGGAGCCAAGAGATTGTTGAGCAGTTTGGAAAGGAGAGGAAGGGAACCCAGGGAGGGATGGAGGATTCATGGAGGGGAGACCTGGAGATGGATGTGGGGGACACCAGTGAAAGATGTGGAGAACCAGATGGGGATGGTGGGATGTGGTGACCATGGAGGAATCTCAGAGAGAAGTGGGAGGACCCAGGGGGGAATGCAGGGACCTGGGACAATGATGGGAGGACATTGGGTGACACCTGGGAAAGGATGAAGGGACCCGGGCAGTGATAGGGAGAGCCCAGTGAGGAATAGGGAGATGCAATGCAAGGGTGTCTGGTAGGAATGGGGGTACTCAGACAGGGCTGGGGTACCCGGGGAGGCTGTGGGGGTTGCCGTGCCCATCCCCGCACTCACTGCGCACCGTGACGCGGAGCCGGGCGCTGCTCTTCCGCACGGCCCCCCCCTCGGAGCGCACCTCGCAGCTGTAACTGCCCGAGTGGGAGACCCCCACGGCGGGCAGCAGGAGCTGCGGGGACCCCTGCGGGCCCCCCAGCAACTGCCCGTCCCGGTAGAAGAGGTGCAGGAGGGGGGCTCGGGGCCGCAGGGGGCTGGGGGTGCTGAGGCAGCTGAGATTCAGGGGGGACCCCTCGGTGGGCTCAGGGGGACCCTCCAGCTCCAGCACCGGCACCGAGAAGAGCTCTGGGAAGGAGACAAAAGTGGGTGTTTTGTGACTCCAAGTCTTCTGGGAAGTGGCTGTGGGCGTGTTTGGGTATCAGGGTCCCAGCTGTGGGGTGCTCACCATGCACTGTCACTGTCACTGGCGCTGACTTCTCGAACGCTGACTGTTTGGAGCCCACCTTGGCCGTGCAGTGGTAGCGGCCGCTGTGTTGCAGCTGCAGGGGGGACAGGGACAGCTTGGTCCCACCATGGGACCCCCACAATTCCTTCTTCTCACGGTAAAATCGCACCTCAGAGACCAGGTTGTCCTGCCAGCCCCGGCAGCGCAGTGTCACCGTGTCCCCCTCCAGCAGTGTCCCTGCTGACATCTGCAGCACCAGCCGGTCTGTGGGACAGCAGAGTCCCCATGGCACTGAGGGGTTCTGAGCTGCAGTGTGCCCAGGGACCCAGGGGACACCAGGGGAAATCCCATGGCACCTGGATGCACCAGGGCTGTCCCATCACAATGAGATGCACTGGTGTGCACTGGGATGAACTCGGATGAACTGGAATGTCACCATGAGCAGAAGACAGGCTTTCATCACATGAGGAGTGTGTGACCACCCACGGAGTGCAGCCCACCCAGACCCCATCCCCACTCACCATCTAAGATGCTCACAGGGTTGCTGACCCCGGTGCCAGGTCTCTCACACTTGTAGGTGCCACTCTGGGTGACAAGGAAACGGTCAGTTTTCTTCTGCTCCCAGTTCCGCCTATTCTTGTACCAGGTGATGGCACCAGGAGTCCCCGAGCCCTGGCAGGTCAGTGTCACTCGGTCCCACAGCACTGCCGGCGTCCAGGGGGGATCCACGAGGAGCTGGGTGGTCTGGGCACCTGTGGGTGACAGGGGACACCAGCCTGCCAGGGCCACTGTGGGGCTGGGGACAGCAGGGCAGGGACATGGCATCCCCTGAGGACTCACCAGTGAGGCTGAGGGTCTGGGCTGGAAGGGAGAAGGGAGAGGATCTGGGTGGGGGTGGCACTGTGGGGACAGCAGCCCCTGGGGGATGCTAGTGGGGGCTGTCCCCAAACTGTCCCTGTTCAAACACCCATGGGGCATAGACATCTCAGGGACAGAGAGAGACATCACAGCCACCCTGGGTTGAGGCAGGACATGGGGACACTGTGGACACTCTGGGCATGGCGACTCTATAGACATCCCATGCTGGCAGAGATCACCCTCATCAGCCCCACAGCATCTCCTCCACAATGCCCATCTGCATGGTGCTTGTCCCCTTGTCCCCCTGTCCCCCTGTCCTCCTGTCCCCCTGTCCCTGAGCCCACAGCTGATGCTGCACCAAGGTGCCTACTGCCATATACTTGTCCCCCTATCCCTATTCCCCATTTCTGTCCCCCCATTCCTATCCCCCTGTTCCTGTCCCCACAGCCACCCCATGATCCCCGTCACACCATGGTGCAGCACTGCTTGCTTTGGGGAACTCAGAGGACCCCACAGCCCCCCTGTGCCCCCTCCCCACCGCTCTCTGCCTCACCAGGACCCATCCCTGTGCATCAGGCCTGTGCCCAGGGCACTCACCCCACAGGAGCAGTGCCACCTTCCCGGCCATCCCGGTGTCCCCGGCCATCCAGGCTGGCTGTCACACGCTGCTGTCCCCTGGGTGGTGACTCTTCGGATGAAGGGGAAGGAAGCGATTTCACATTTCGTCCCCACGTGTAGGTGGCCCTTGCTGGGGGCAGGGTGGTGACAGGCTGGGGGCAGGCTGGGGACCTGGTGGGACCTGGTGGAAACTAAGGGCCCAGGATTGGGGGGATCAGGAGATGCGGTGAGCCTGGGTTTGTGTCCAGGGGAAACTGGGGGCAGGAATGAGGTCCTGGGAAGGTCCCAGGATTTCCTGGGAGGGGAGTTCCTGGGAATGGAGGTCCAGAGGAATGGGAGTCCTGAGGAGGGGGAGTCACAGGGGATGGGTTGCCTGGGAATGGGGGTCCAAATGTGTAGGGGTCCCTGGGGAAAGCAGGCTCCAGGGAACTCAGGTCATGGGATGGAGGTCCCAGGGATGGGGGTGGTGGGGGAATGGAGGTCCCCGTGGGAATGGATCAAAGGAAGGTCCTGGGAAATGGAGACCCTGGGCAGTGGGAGCCCTGGAATGGTGGTCCCAGGGATGGAGGGACCAAGGCAATGGGGATCCCATGGTTGTGTTCCCAGGACAATGGAGGTTCCAGGGCAGTGGCTGGGTGAGCACATGGGTCACAGCTCCTTCACTGGCTGCCTCAGATTTTGTGGTGACACAGAATCCAGCACAGCCCCCGGGGTGCTCATAGATTGAGGGGACACCACAGGGCAGTCCCAGGGGGCTTTGGTTCTTTGCCCCAATCTCCCAGGGTCTTTTTCCTCTATTTCTATATATTCTTTATTTGCCTCACTTTCACACACACTGCCCCTGCATTTCCTGACTCCCCAGTCCTGGGGAGCACCTGAGCAGGTAACAGGTGGAAAATGGGGGTGCAGGGGCTGCAGGGAAGGGGTGGGGGGGCTGTGGGGGATGGGGGTATCCAGCTGTGCCTCCAACACTTTCACTTTCTCTTTCCTGCAGCAGAAGGAAGTGGCTGTTTGTGCTGAGAATCAGACGGGGGGGGCAGGTTCTGTCCAGGGGGACACATCCAGGGGGGTCCTGTCCGGGGTGTCCCTGTTCTGGGGGCGACATGTCCAGGGAGGGTCCTGTCCCAGGGGTGACACATCCCGGCTGGGGGGATCCTCGCCTGGGGGTTGGCGGTTCTGGAGGGAACCTGGACACATCCTAGATGGGATGGAAAACTGCAGATTCTTCCCCCTGGAAATGCCTGGCTTGGCCTCAAATTGCTGATGCAGGGATCAAACTTCCCAAATCTGGAGGGGTTGAAGCTGTTGGGAGCTGCCCTATTCCTCTCCTGCTCTCCATCATCCTCTCTATGGGTTTCTGTCCTGGGGGTTTGGACAAGTTGGGTTTATTGGGTTTTGGGAGAAAACCTGTTCCAGTCTTCTCCAACATTGCTGTTCACCAGGAGGATCTGAGCCGGGAAGAGCAGCTTGGGAATGCAGCCCCAGGCAGGAAGGAGCTCCCAAACTCCTCCTCCTTGCAGCCAGTGCCCATCCAAGTGTAGAGCTCAGCCATGGCACAGCCCCACTGCACAGGGATGGGCATTGGCCAGCCCTGCTCTGGCCAGCCCCAGGGGCAGCCAGCACCTGAGGCTCCCACCTGCCCCCTTGGCCCCCTTTGATTCTCACAGCTTTAGAGCTGCTCAAAGGTGAGAATTGTGTGGGGGAAAAAGACCTAGCTGTGGTTTGCTCAGCCCTGCAAGAAGCACAGAAACCAACTGGAGCTCAAGCAGTGGCTCTGCGAGGGCCTTTGATGGTTTTCAGAGCAGGGCTGGGTGGAAACCAACAGTGCAGGGGCAGCTGGGAGGGAACCAGTCAAGAAATACAGCAATTGATCATTTTATCCCTCTGGCCAAGGGACTGAGAGAGCCTCAGAACTCCTGCAAAGACAACAACAATCTGCTCAACAAGGTGACCTGGAGCCTTCTCCTTCCTGGCTCAAACCTGCAGCACTTTGGAAGCTCCCAGAAAGAATGTTTGGGTTCTGGCTGTGGCCACCAGATGAGAGGGAAAAGTGTGGAAATACCCAGCAGCGGCTCTGCCCCGCGGCAGTGCTGGGGCTGGGGGTGATCCCGGCTGGATGGCCACAGTGGCTCCGGACACGCTGTCCCAGCCGCTCCGGACACATGGCCACCGTCGCTGCCGCAGCCCGGGACAGTCGCGCCACTCGCAGCGCCATGGCAGCGCCACCTGCCCCGGTGACCGAGCCCAGCACTCCGCTCCCGCAGGCCCGGCGGCTCCTGCCGGGCTCCCTGCTCTCCCCCAGCCTCCCGCTCCCTCCCTCCCGGCGCCCCCCGCCCGCCCCAGGGCTGAGCCCGGCCGAGGCTCCGCAGCAGCTGCGGGGCTCAGAGCCGCTCGGGGAGCGCCGGCTGCGGGGCTTTGGGCACCGGGGGGCACCGGGCAGGGCTGCGGCGGGGCTGGGCTGGGCTCGGGGGACACCTCAGGCTGCCCCCGGCTCCATCCCGGGGCTCTCGGGGCTCTCGGGGCGGCTGCGAGGAAACCAGTCCAGAAATGCCCCGGTTGATCATTTTGTCACCCTCCCCAAGGGACTGAGAGAGCCCCAGAAATCCTGCAAATCCCACAAGGATCTGCTCAACCTCCTGACCTGGACCCTCCTCCTTCCCGAGCTGAACAGACAGAGCTGAACAAACAAACCCCATTTCTCCCGCTTTAATAAAAAAACAGCGTTTTGGGTCCAATAAAAGGAAAAGGGTCCTGTGCCCCCTGGGGCTGGGAGGGTGAATGGGGAGTCATGGCCGGAGACCCCCTCGCCTGTCCTGAGGCTTCCTGGCTCCTGCAAGGAAAAGGGGAGGAGGTGACTGTGAGGTCCCCGAGACCCCTGAACATTCCTGGGTCCTCGGGAACTCCAACCACCCACGGGACCCCCAAATCCCCTCAGGAACACCAAATCCCCACTGCAGCCCAGATTCCCACCGAACACTGTTTCCCCCCTGGATGCCAGGAACACTGGAACCCCATGAATTTCTGCACCACCGCAGTGTTCCCAACACCCCCAATGCCCCCAACATTCTGAGCCTCAAGCCCTGAAGGGAGGGGCAGGGAGGGGCAGCCACGAAACTCCCACAGGACCCATGAAAGAACCCCCAGCATCCCTGCACGAACCTCCAAGAGCTCCCTAAACCCCCCAGGATCTCCCAAGTGCCACCCCAATGTCCCTCAAATGCCACCCCTGGAGCACAACCAAGACCCATCAAATTCCCCCCAGCCCCCCCATGGACCCTGAGCCAAGGTCACTGGGGGCTCTGTTTCCCCCAGCTCAGGAGCTCTGGGTGCTGCCCCGTCTCTCCCCACACTCTGGGGGTCCCCTCACTCCAGGACCCCCAACCTCCCCACTGTCACCCACCTGGGCGGTGCCACCAGTGACAGCCCCCGATGACAGCCAGGAGTAGAACCAGGAACAGGAGGGTCCTGCCGACGTTCACAGCCACTGCTGGGGGACAGATGGGTCATGAGGGTCACTACTCACTTCAGGAGTGACCCCATACACCCCCACACCCCCCGGTGACCCCGTATGACCCCACCTGTGCCCCACCTGTGCCCCAGTGTCCCCGTGGTGTCACCTCCAGGGCCAGCTCTGGGCTGAGCGCCCGGAACACACGGTGCTCATCTAGCTGGTTGGTGGCCACGCAATGGTAGGTGCCAGAATGTCCCACATCGATGTCCCCAAGCTCCAGAAGGGGACCCTGGGCCACCTCCTGCCCATCGTGCAGCCAGGTGAAGGTGACAGGTGCTGAGCCCACCTGCACCGAGCAGCGCAGGGTCACAGGGTCACCTGTGCGCACCTGGAGTGCCGGGGGGCCAGGGGTGATGGTGGCATTGGCCACGGGCACTGCGGGGACAGAGACGGGGCTGAGGGTGGGGGAGGGGCTGGCATTAGGTGTGGGTTGACAGGGGTGGAGGGAATGATGATGCCGCGTTTGGGATCACACCAAGCCTGAGGGTCCTGCTCACCCAGGACAGTGACATTCAGTGTGAGGCTTTCAGCCACACTGTCCCCGTCACTGGCCTGGCACTGGTAGTGGCCGCTGTCACTGTCCCCAACGTGACGAAGCTCCAGGTGGGGGCCAGTGCCCAGCGGTGTCCCCGAGCCCCCTGGTGCCAGGAGAAGGACAGGGAACCTGTCCCCGCAGCCACCGTGCAGCTCAGCACCAGGCTGTCACCCAGTGCCACCTGTCCCCCGGGAGGCTGCACCGACAGGGACACCCCTGATACTGGGATCCCTGTGAGAGGGGGACACCAGGGGACAGTGAGGGTCATGGGGAGGTTCAGAGCGGGGTGGGGGACCCCAGTTTGTAAGAGGGGGCTCAGAGATTCGGGAAGGCTTGGAAGGGGACTGCAGGTAGAGATGGCAGATTCAGGGAGGGGAAACGGGGAGAGGGATGGGGGGAACCCAGAGAGGGCTGTGGGGACCCAGACAGTGACAGGAGGACCAGGGGACCATGGGGGGGACATCAGGGAAGGGTGGGTGGACCCAGAAAGGGGTGAGGTGACTCGGTGAAGGATGAGGGAATCTGAGAGGGATGCAGAAGAGATGAATGGACCCAGGAAGTGATGGGGGTACCCAGGCAGGGCACCGTGGGAGGAATGACGGGGCAAAGGGCAGTGATGTGGGGACCCGGAAAAGGTGTCTGGGGAGATGGGACACGCCAGGCAGAGCTGGGGTACCCGGGGAGGCTGTGGGGGTTGCCGTGCCCATCCCCGCACTCACTGCGCACCGTGACGCGGAGCCGGGCGCTGCTCTTCCGCACGGCCCCCCCTCGGAGCGCACCTCGCAGCTGTAACTGCCCGAGTGGGAGACCCCCACGGCGGGCAGCAGGAGCTGCGGGGACCCCTGCGGGCCCCCCAGCAACTGCCCGTCCCGGTAGAAGAGGTGCAGGAGGGGGGCTCGGGGCCGCAGGGGGCTGGGGGTGCTGAGGCAGCTGAGAGTCAGGGGGGACCCCTCGGTGGGCTCGGGGGGACCCTCCAGCTCCAGCACAGGCACCGGGAAGAGCTCTGGGGGGGAAATGGAGGTGGGGATGGTGACTCTGAATACCTGGGGAGGGGCTGTGGGGTTGTGTGGATATCGGGCTTTCAGGGTGCTCACCGTGCACTGTCACTGTCACTGGCGGTGACTTCACCCATGGCGAGAGCTCGGAGTCCACCCAGCCCCCGCAGCAGTATTGGCCACTGTGGTTCAGCTGCAGGGGGGACAGAGACAGCTCGGTCCCATCGAGGGGCCTCCCCACCTCCTTGTCCCCAAGGTAGAAGCGCAGCCCAGTGACCGATTTGTCCCGCCAGCTCCGGCAGCGCAGTGTCACCGTGTCCCCCTCCAGCAGCGCCCGCGCTGGCACCTGCAGTACCAACCGCTCTGTGGGACAGGGGTGACCTGTCACACCGGGCAGTTCCAGATGGCACTAAGACACACCCATTGGGTCACACACAGGCGTCCACTGTTCCAATAAGAGGTCCCCTCGCACTGGGATGCTCTGGGATGTCTCCGTGTGCAGGGGACAGGCTCTCATGACACGAGGGAGGTGACCAAGAAAGTAGAGCTCACCCAGAGCCCTCGGGGTCCCCGCGGGTGCCAGGCTGGGGACACAAACACCCCCTCACCGTTTGCGATGGTCATGGGGGGACTGAGCCCAGTGCCAGGTCTGTCACACTTGTAGGTTCCTTTCTCTGTCACAACGAACTGATCCCATTCCTCCTTCCCCCAGCGCTGCCCATCCTTGTACCAGGTGGTGGCATTGGGTGTCCCTGAGCCCTGTCAGGTCAGTGTCACTCGGTCCCACAGCACGGCCGGTGTCCAGGGAGGCTGCACAAGAAGCTGTGTCGTCTGGGCACCTGCGGGTGACAGGGGACACCAGCCTGCCAGGGCCACCGTGGGGCTGGGGACAGTCAGGCAGGGACATGGCATCCCCCCAAGGACTCACCAGCAAGGCTGAGGGTTTGGGCTGGAAGAGAGAAGGGATAGGGTTGGGTGGGTTGACTCCACATGGACCATGGTACCAGGAGCGGGTGCTGTCCCCAAATTGTCCTTGTGGGGACACCAGTGTGGCACAGACCTCTCAGGAACAGGGGCACCTCAGGCACCCTGGGCTGATTCAGGACACGGGGACACATCCCAGGCATGGGGACTCTATGACCACCCCGTGCAGGCACAAGTCATCTCCACCAGCTCCACAGCCCCTATCCCCATGGCCACATCCCATAGCCCTGTGCCCATGATCTCATTCCAATGGCTCCTGTCCCTATGGCCACATCTGCATAGTGCTTGTCCCCTTGTCCCTGTCCCTGCATCACAGTTCCCTGATATGTGTCCCCACAGCTGTCCCAGTCCCATGGTCCCTCTCCCCACATTCCTGTTCTCTGTTCCTGTCCCCTCATTCCTGTCCCCCCATTCCTGTACCTCCTATCCTGTCCACTATCCCACGACCATGGTCACATACCATGGCCACCATGGACTGGCTCTGCTGGCACTGGGGACCTCAGGGGACCCCACAGCCCCCTGTGCCCCTTCCGCACTGCTCTCTGCCTCACCAGGGTCATCCCTGGGCCATCAGTCCCATGCCCAGGGCACTCACCCCACAGGAGCAGTGCCACCTTCCTTGCCATTCCCGTGTCCCCAGCCACCCGAGCTGGTGGTCACATGCTGCTGGGGCCTTCTGTCCCCCGGGTAGTGAGAAGCAAACAATCTCACGTTTCGTCCCCACATGTTGGTCACCCTTGATGGGGGCAGGGTGGGGACAGGATGCGGGCAGGATGGGGTCAATGTGCAGACATGCTGAGGACATGGTGGGGACATGGTGGGGACAAGGTGTGCCCAGAAATTGGAGCCTGAGGGTGTGTTGGGATCCAAGGATGGGTGTCCAGGGAAATGGGGTTCAGTGGGAAGGAAGGAATCACATGGGATGGGGCCCTGTGTTGGGGGGCCCAGGGATGGGAGTTTCCAGGGGAACATGAGCTCCCAGGATTTGGGATCATGGCATGGGGGCCTGCATGGCATGGGGGTGTCAGGGGAAAGGGGTGCCCCATGGAAATGGGGGCCCTGGGGGTAGGGGGGTCCCAGAGAGGGGGGATGTAAAGAATGGGGAGCCATCATTGGGCTCCACGGCGAATCAAGGTACCAGGGATGGGCAGTGGCTGGGTGGGCACCTGCCCACCAGGTCTCGGCTCCTTCACTGAGCGCCTCAGATTTTGGAGTGACCTACAGGTCAGCATACTCCCCATGGGGTGTTCATGGTTTGGGGAGGCACCACAGGGCAGGACTCCAGGGCTGTGCCCCCATTCCATGCTTTTTCCTCTCTTCATTTCTATTTCTTTCCTTATTTCCCTCACTTTCACATCCTGTCCCCTCCACTTCGTGGCTCAGCGATCCTGGAGAGCTCCTGAGCAGGGAACAGGTCCTGAGGCTCCCACCTGCCCCATTTCATTCTCACAGCTTTAGAGCTGCTCAAAGGTGTGAATTGTGTGGGGGAAAAAGGCCTGGCTGTGGTTTGCTCAGCCCTGCAAGAAGCACAAAAACCAACTGGAGCTCAAGCAGTGGCTCTGTGAGGGCCTTTGATGGTTTTCAGAGCAGGGCTGGGTGGAAACCAACCCTGCAGGGGCAGCTGGGAGGGAACCTGTCCAGAAATACAGCAATCGATCATTTTGTTTGACCAAGAGAGCCCCAGAACTCCTGAAAAGACAACAACCATCTGCTCAACAACTTGTTCTGGACCCTCCTCCTTCCTGTACAAAACCTGTAACCCTTCGGAATCTCCCAGGAAGAATGTTTGTTTTCTGGCTGTGGCTGCCAGACAAGAGGGAAAAGTGTGGAAATATTGATCAGGGGCTGCACAAATGGATCCTGGGAACACAGGGGTGAGAGCAGGAGCAGGGAGTGCCCAGGCAGGGCAATTCAGGGCAGGATGGAGGGGATTTACCAGGGAATCACACCCTGAGGGGCACACGGGCATTTTCACAGATTCCTGTGCAGTGGTCCAAGGATGGACAGCGTTATTCTGTTTCTGGGAGCAGAATCCATGGGAAGTAAATCAAATCTCAGAGTGGGAATGGGAAAATTGGGAAGAGTTCCTAAATTTGGCCCAACAAAGCCTTCCTTGTGGGGTGTGTTGCTGCCCAGCAGACAGGGAACAATCACGTGGACCTGATGGACACTCAGGGAGATTCCACACTCTGTATTATCCACTGCAAATGCTGCTGTGGGATGCACCAATGGGCTCCTAAAGGGAACCATAAATTCTTGTGGCTCTGGATGGACCTTCTCTTGAAGGTCAGGATTTTTTCTTATTTTCATTCTCTCAGGAAACATTTTTCCCATTTGTGGCCTAAGAGATGGGAAGGAGGAGTACTTAAGAGACAAAACATGTAGCCGGGATGTGGAGGATGGGGAAGGGGTACAGTTTGCTGCAGTCTCTTAGCTGGGGGGTTTTCTCTTGGGAAGTGCAGAGATACGGTGAGACTTGGCTGGGGGTCAGGGGCTGGGCTCAGCCCTCTCAGCGCTCTCTTGCTCTCTTTCTCTCAGGGGGATGGCAGGAGAGATGTTTGTGCTCTTGGTGCTGGGCTGTGCCTGAGGGGAGAATTCACTGCTACTGCAGAGTTTTGTCCTTCACTGCTTCTCCTTACCATGGATGAGCCTTTGCTCATAAGAGCAGCTGTTGAACTGGAATGTTTCCAACACCCAACCTCACTGTGAGCAACCCTCACCATCTGCTTGGGTGCCTCGGGGGAAACCCAGGACCCTGACCGCCTTCCCTTCTCTGGAGGGAGTTTCTCCCTGCGGCTTGCAGGAGCTCAGCTGCAGCTGCCCAGCCTGGCTGTCTTCCTGCCACTGTTGTGGCAGTTTTTGTTACACTTTCACTCAACACCCTCCATCTGCCCCAACCCCTGCGTCTCTTGCCAGGGCTTCAGAGTTTTGTCCACACTTTGTTTCCCACCCCGGGTGTGCTCGGCTCTGCTGTTCCAGCCCACTGCTCTGAGGTTCCTGCTACAGTTCAGCTCACCACCCGCAGTGGCACTCAGACCAGCTGCTCCCCGTGAGTTTTGCAAAGGAAGCCATTGTCTCTCATTCTCTGTCACCTGAGCCGCCATTGCCAGGTGGAGAGGCGGCTGAGCACGCGCCACAGCGCCCCCTGCAGCCGCGGGGGAATCATTGCACCTGCCCAGCCCAGCTGGGAACCAACAGCGCCCCTGCTGGCTGTGACTGTAACTGCACCGAATGGGGAAAGAGTCAGACATGGGGGTGGTTCTGTCCTGGGGGGCACATCCAGGGGGGTCCTGTCCTGGGGGAAAAGAGCTCTTCTGGTGTGGTGACACATATGGGTGGAGGTCTGGTCATGGGGGGTCCTTGCTCTGGGGGGTGACACATCCCAGGGGAATCCTGACCACCTCCCCATCACCTGTGGGGCACTGTGACCTCTGAAGTGCCCCAACTTCAGACATGTCCTTTAATGACCTTGCCTGCACAACAGCAATTCTCAGACTAAATTGGATTGAATTCCCTTATTCCCAATTGGTAGAGACAAAATTACACATCCATAGGATACAAGTAAAACGCTTTTCCCACATCTTTTTTTATGAGTAAAGAAAACAAACTCAGCCAAATCAAACTGACAAAGATAAAATGGCATGGTTTATAGGATCTTTTTGAGAGTTGGTCTCCAAACAAGTCGCACACAATATAAACAAAAAGAAATCACAAAGCACTGAGAGTATATGGTTTGCTTTAGGACTCCATTCGTGCATCCCACAGCAGCATTTGCTTTGGATAGTACGGAGTGTGGAATCTCCCTGAGCGTCCAACAGGTCCATGCGATTGTTCCCTGTCTGCTGGGCAGCAACACACCCCACAAGGAAGGCTTTTGTTAGGCTATATCTAGGAACCCTTCCCAATTTTTCTCATTCACACTTGATTTATTTCCCATGGATTCTGCTCCCAAAAATGGAACAACTCTTTCCATCCTTGGACCACTGCACAGGAATCTGTGGAAATGCCCGTGTGTCCCTCAGGGTGTGATTCCCTGGTAAATCCCCTCCATCCTGCCCTGAATTCCCCTGCCTAGGCACTCCCTGCTCCTGCTCTCATCCCTGTGTTCCCAGGATCCATTTGTGCAGCCCCTGATCAATATTTCCACACTTTTCCCTCTTGTCTGGTGGCCACAGCCAGAACCCAACATTCTTTCTGGGAGATTCCAAAGGGCTGCAGGTTTTGTACAGGAAGGAGGGTCCAGGTCAGGTTGTTTAGCAGATTGTTGTCTTTGCACGAGTTCTGCGGCTCTCTCAGTCCCTTGGCCAGAGGGATTTTGTCCCCTCATTTTGGCCAGAGGGACAAAATGATCAATTGCTGCATTTCCAGACTGGTTCCCTCACAGCTGCCCCTGCAGGGTTAGTTTCCACCCAGCCTTGCTCTGAAAACCATCAAAGGCCCTCGCTGTGCCACTGTTTGAGCTCCAATTGGTTTCTGTGCTTCTTGCAGAGCTGAGCAAACCACAGCCAGGCCTTTTCCTCCACACAATTCACACCTTTGAGCAGCTCTAAAGCTGTGAGAATCAAAGCCAGGGGGGCAGGTGGGAGCCTCAGAGCAAGGCTGGCAAAAGCCGCTCTTCTAAAGTCAGCTCCAGTTTTCCATCCCAATGCTGGGGGGAGGGTTCAGGATTGTCCTCACATGTTCTGAACAGAGGGGGGACAGTCAGGGGGGTCACAGGTATTTCATGTGGAAGGTCTCATCCTCATCCTGGTTCCCAGCATTAAGGCCCTGCAGGGGGAGTGAGGGGTGGTGGTTATGGCAGATTGGGGGGGTTTCTGTCACTCCTGTGGGGGCTTCTTATCGACAGAAGGGCCTTGCGGGGCTGCAAGATTGGAGGGGAAGGGGCTGCACCTTGGGGCTCCTAAAAGGGGACTGGGGGCTCCCAAACTGAAGAGGGGGACATAGAGGGGATGGGGCATTTCCCAAGTTGTGGCACCCCAGAGGTCACAATGCCCCACTGGGGACACTGGAGATTCCAGGGCCTTCCCTGGACAGGGGATTCCAGGATGTGTCACCCCCAGAACAGGGACCCCTCAGGACAGGACCTCCCTAGATGTGCCCCCCAGCAATGATCCTGCCCCTGTCTTCCAACTCCCAGCACAAACAGCCTCTTCCTTGTGCTGCAGGAAAGGGAAAGTGAAAGTGTTCAGCCAGACAGCCCCATCACCAACAGCCCCCACAGCTCCCCCACCCCTCCCTGAAACCTCTGCACTCCTTTTTACCCCAGCCTTTCCCTGCTCAGTTTCTCCCCGGGATTGCTGAGACAGGGGCTGGGGCAGGGCAAGGTGGGGGTGGTAGCGTGAAAATGCGAAAAATAAGAAAAAAAAGAAACAGAGAAAGGAAAAATCCTCGCGGGTGAATGGCGCATCCCTGGAGTACATTGGATACCTTCAGTGTCCTCATGGGGTGTCCCCCAAGCAGGAGGCTTTGCTGTGCCCTGGGTTGCCCCAAAATCTGAGTCACCCAGTGAAGGTAGCTCAACCCACATGCCCACCCAGACACTCCCCATCCCTCAGACCCCCATTCCCCATGGAAACCAAAAATAGGACCCCCATTCTGGAGGTCCCACCTCCCTGGCACCACCATAACAGGATTCCTAGTGCCCAGGACCCTCATTCCCTTGATCCAACGGGCCCCCATTCCCCAAGAATCCCCTATTCCCTAGGGGTCCCCCCATTTCCCCCACACCCCTGTCCCTGGGACCCACACGCCATGACTCCAATCCATGGTTACCATGTTCCCCTGGGACCCCCATCCTTGAACCAACCTGCATGGGGACCCCCAATCCCCAGACAGTCATTCCCTGTGAGTTCTCCTCCTCAGGACCTCCATTCCCTGGAGCCCCATTGCCCTGGGACACCCATCCTGAGCTCCCCACATCCCCTGAGCCCCCACTCTTCACAACACCATGTCCCCATCATGTCCCCGTCATGTCCCCACCCTGCCCCCAGCCTGTCCCCACCCTGCCCCAACCAAGGGCCACCCACACATGGAGATGAGACCTGACCTCGCTTCCTTCCCCTTAATCCGAAGAGCCACCACCCAGGGGACAGTCGGTGCAGTCATTGTGTGACAGCCAGCCAGGGTGGCTGAGGACACCGGGATGGCCGGGAAGGTGGCACTGCTCCTGTGGGGTGAGTACTCTGGGCACAGGCCTGACGCCCATGGGATGACCCTGGTGAGGCAGAGAGCAGTGGGGAGGGGGCACAGGGAGACTGCGGGGTCCCCTGAGATCCCCAGTGCCAGCAGAGCCAGTCCGTGGGGGTTGACCCTGGTGTGACTGGGGCCATGGGGTGGCTGTGGGGACAAGAGCAGGGTACAGGAATGGGAGGAATGAGTTGTAAGGAGAGGCATCACGGGGCTGGGGCAGCTGTGGGTACAGGGGAGAAAGATGCAGGCACAGGGACAAGGGGATAAGCAACATGAGGATAGCCCATGGGGACAGATGCCATCGCAATGGGATCATAGGCACAGGGCCATGGGGACGTGGAGGGATGTGCTGTGGGACTGTGGGACCATTGCCAGCATGGTGGTGTCACCATGGCCAGGGTGTCCACAGTGTCCCCATGTCCTGCCTCAGCCCAGGGTAGCCAAATGTGTCCCTGTCCACAAGACCTCTGGGCCACACCAGTGTCCCCATGGGGACTGCTGGGGACAACCCCACACGCTGTCCCCGGGTGCTTCTGACATCATGGTGCCACCCCCACCTAGACCCTCTTCTTTCTCCCTTCCAGCCCAGACCCTCAGCCTCGCAGGTGAGTCCTTGGTGGAAGCCATGCCCCTGCCCCACTGTCCCCAGCCATGTGCTCGCCCTGGCAGGCTGGTGTCCCCTGTCACCTGCAGGTGCCCAGACCCCTCAGCTCCTCGTGGATCCCCCCTGGACACCAGCAGTGCTGTGGGACCAAGTGACACTGACCTGCCGGGGCTTGGGGACTGCCGGTGCCACCACCTGGTACAAGGATGGGCAGCGCTGGTGGCAGGATGCAGCTGACCACTTCATTGTCACTGAGAGTGGCACCTACAATTGTCAAATACATGGCACCAGGCGCAGCCCCACCGTGAGGGTCTTAAATGGTGAGCAGGGGATGGGGATGGATGGCCCACTGATGGCTCTGGGTGGGCTCTGCTCTGTGGGTGGCCTCACACTGCTCCTGCGGTGAGAGTTTGTCCCCTTTACACGGGGACATCCCAGTGCTCCCCAGGGCATCCCAGTGTGATGGGAACACCATGGGAACACTGGTGCAATGGGGCCATCCCTGGTCTCCCTGGGATCCTTCCGCACAATGGAGACTCCCCCAGTGGTCCCTGGTGCCTTGGGGTCCCACCTTGGACCCTTCTCAAGCTCCTCAGTGCAATGGGTTCCCTCCTGTCCCACAGACCGGCTGGTGCTGCAGGTGCCGGCAGGGCCACTGCTGGAGGGGGACACGGTGACACTGCGCTGCCGAGTCAGGAAGGACACGTCAGTCAGCAGAGTGCAATTTTACCATGAGAATAAGGAGCTGGGGGAGTCCCGCAGAGGGACCGAGCTGTCCCTGCCTTCCTTGCAGCTGCACCACCGTGGCAGCTACCACTGCAGTGGCTTGGTGAGCAGCGGTCTGTCAGTGTCAGTGTCAGTGTCAGAGCCAGTGACAGTGACAGTGCACGGTGAGCACCCCACAGCTGGAACTCCAATAACGAGACATCCCCGCAGCCACCAGACTCAGAGTCACATCCCAACCTCCCATCTCCTTCCCAGAGCTCTTCTCGGTGCCGGTGCTGAAGCTGGAGGGTCCCCCCGAGCCCACCGAGGGATCCCCCCTGAATCTCAGCTGCCTCAGCACCCCCAGCCCCCTGCGGCCCCGAGCCCCCATCCTGCACCTCTTCTACCAGGACGGGCAGTTGCTGGGGGGCCCACAGGGGTCCCCGCAGCTCCTGCTGCCCGCCGTGGGAATCTCCCACTCGGGCAGTTACAGCTGCGAGGTGCGCTCCGAGGGGGGGGCCGTGCGGAAGAGCAGCGCCCGGCTCCGCGTCACGGTGCGCAGTGAGTGCGGGGATGGGCACGGCAACCCCCACAGCCTCCTCGGGTACCCCAGCCCTGTCTGACTCTCTCTCTACCTGCCTCCTTGCCTTCCCCAGGTCCCTCCCTGGGTCGTCCCATGAGCGTCCCTGGTCCCTGCATCCCTCACCTGGTCCCCTCATCCCTCCCCTAGGTACACCTCTCCCTCTCTTAGGTCCCTCCATTATTCAAAGGTCCCACCAGTCCTGTCTGGCTCCCTAAAACCTTCCCTCTGGTCCGATCCAACCCACTACGTATCTCCCCTTCCTAACATTCCATCCCTTCCTGGGGTCCCTTCCACCCCTTTTCAAGCCTCCCCCTCTCTGGGCATCCTTCTTCCTCACTGGGATCCCCCCACCGCTCTCTGATCCTCCCTTTCCTGAGTCCCTCACTGCTCCCTGCTCTCTCTCATCCCTCCAGGGTCCCCCATTCCCATTGTCTCCCCCACAGGGATCCCAGTATCAGGGGTGTCCCTGTCTGCACAACCCCCCAATGGACAGGTGGCACTAGGTGACAGCCTGGTGCTGAACTGCACAGTGGCCGCAGGGACAGGTCCTCTGTCCTTTTCCTGGCACCGGGAGGGCTCGGGGACACTGCTGGGCACTGGCCCCCGTCTGGAGCTGAGCCACGTTGGGGACAATGACAGCGGCCACTACCAGTGCCGGGCCAGCAATGGGGACAGCATGGCCGAGAGTCCCACACTGAATGTCACTGTTCTGGGTGAGTGGGACCCTCGGGCTGGGGTGATCCCACCCATGGAATTCCCCATCCCACCTCATCTCCCCCACACCATGCCCAACCCATGCCAGGCCACAGCCCCACCACTGCGTGTCACAGTCCCAGGTAACTGAGACCATCTGGGTCCAGATATCTCCACCCAGGACATCCCACCCATGGCTCCCTCATCCCACCTGTCACATCCCACACCCCACATCAAGTCACAGTCACCCTATTGAGCGTGACCCTCCTGAGTGAGTGGGACACTGAGGATTGGGGTGACACCCCCCATGATCTGCCTCGACCAATCAATCACATCCCACCAACACTAATCCACACCCCCTACAGGGTGACGGCCACCATCACCCTCAGACATGGTCCAGGGTGAGAGGGTCCCTCGGGCTGGTTGGTCACTCCCATTCACAGTATCCCTCACCACACCCTCATCCCACCCACTGCATGCCCTCATCTTACACCAGGTGTGACCCCCACCACTGTCGGTCACAGTCATGGGTGAAGGGGACCCTCTGTGTCCAGGTGCCACCATGCAGAGACTCCCTCATCCCCCAACACCTGGTGCCAGTCCCTCCCCCAGCCTCAGCCCCGTCTCTGTCCCCGCAGTGCCTGTGGCCAATGCCACCATCACCCCTGGCCCCCTGGCACACCAGGTGCACACAGGTGACCCCATGACCCTGTGCTGCTCAGTGCAGGTGGGCTCAGCACCTGTCACCTTCACCTGGCTGTACAGTGGGCGTGAGGTGGCCCAGGGTCCCCTCCTGGAGCTTGGGGACATCGATGTGGGACATTCTGGCACCTACCAGTGCGTGGCCACCAACCAGCTGGATGAGCACCGTGTGTTCCGGGCGCTCAGCCCAGAGCTGGCCCTGGAGGTGACACTGCGGGGACCCTGGGGCACAGGTGAGGCCATATGGGGTCACCGGGGGATTCAAGACTCCTGAGGTGTGTGGTGACCCTGATGTGTCTCCTCTGTATCCCCAGCAGTGGCTGTGAATGTCGGCAGGACCCTCCTGTTCCTGGTGCTGCTCCTGGCTGTCATCGGGGGCTGTCACTGGTGGCACCGCCCAGGTGGGTGACAATGTGGGGATTGGGGGTCCTGGAGTGAGGGGAAACCTCCAGAGTGTGGGGAGAGATGGGGCAGCACCCAGAGCTCCTGAGCTGGGGGAAACAGAGCCCCCAGTGACCTTGGCTGGAGCTCCTGGAATGTTTGGGGAGGTGTTGGAGGGTTGGAGTTTTTTTCAGGGACATCCCTGGGTGGCTTTTGAGGAACATTGGGGTGGCACTGGGAGCCCCTGGAGGGACTGGGGAGGTGTTGAAGGGTGGTGCAGGTATATTTAGGGATCTTTCAGGATCTTTCTTTAAACCTGTTTAAGTTTGGGTGGTGCCTCTCCTGTCCGGGCTTGGGGTTCTGGGCCTTTGGGGATCAGGGGCACTGTGGTGGTGCAGAACTTTATGGGGTTCAAATGTTCCTGGGATCCGGGGGGTATCAGTGTCCGGTAGGAATTGGGCTGCAGTGGGGATTTGGGGGTCCCGTGGGGATTTGTGGGTCCTGTGGGTGGTTGCTTGGAGCTCCCAAGGTCCCAGGAAGGTTTAGCGGTCTCAGGGACCCCTCAGTCACCTCCTCCCCTTTTCCTTGCAGGAGCCAGGAAGCCTCAGGACAGGTGAGGGCGGCTCCGGCCATGACTGCCCTTTCCCCCCTCCCACTGTCAGGGGGCACAGGACCCTTTTTCCTTTTATTGGACCCAAAACACAGCTTTTTGATTAAACTGGTAGAAATGGGGTTTGTTTGTTCAGCTCTGTCTGTTCAGCTCGGGAAGGAGGAGGGTCCAGGTCAGGCTGTTGAGCAGATCCTTGTGGGATTTGCAGGATTTTTAGGGCTCTCTCAGTCCCTTGGGGAGGGTGACAAAATGATCAATTGGGGCATTTCCGGACTGGTTCCCTCGCAGCCGCCCCGAGAGCCCCGAGAGCCCTGGGAGGGAGCCGGGGACAGCCTGAGGTGTCCCCCGAGCCCAGCCCAGCCCCGCCGCAGCCCTGCCCGGTGCCCCCCGGTGCCCAAAGCCCCGCAGCCGGCGCTCCCCGAGCGGCTCTGAGCCCCGCAGCTGCTGCGGAGCCTCGGCCGGGCTCAGCCCTGGGGCGGGCGGGGGGCGCCGGGAGGGAGGGAGCGGGAGGCTGGGGGAGAGCAGGGAGCCCGGCAGGAGCCGCCGGGCCTGCGGGAGCGGAGTGCTGGGCTCGGTCACCGGGGCAGGTGGCGCTGCCATGGCGCTGCGAGTGGCGCGACTGTCCCGGGCTGCGGCAGCGACGGTGGCCATGTGTCCGGAGCGGCTGGGACAGCGTGTCCAGAGCCACTGTCGCCATCCGACAGGGGTCAACCCCAGCCCCAGCACGGCCGCGGAGCAGAGCCGCTGCTCGGTAATTCCACACTTTTCCCTCTCATCTCGTGGCCACAGCCAGAACCCAAACATTCTTTCTGGGAGCTTCCAAAGGGCTGCAGGTTTGAGACAGGTTTGAGGAATCAGGAGGGTCCAGGTCAGGTTGTTGAGCAGATTATTACTGTCTTTGCAGGAGTTCTGGGGCTCTCTCAGTCCCTTGGCCAGAGGGACAAAATGATCAATTGCTGCATTTCCAGACTGGTTCCCTTCCAGCTGCCCCTGCAGGGTTGGTTTCCACCCAGCCCTGCTCTGAAAACCATCAAAGGCCCTCGCAGAGCCACTGCTTGAGCTCCAGTTGGTTTCTGTGCTTCTTGCAGGGCTGAGCAAACCACAGCCAGGCCTTTTTCCCCCACACAACTCTCACCTTTGAGCAGCTCTAAAGCTGTGAGAATCAAAGGGGGCCAAGGGGGCAGGTGGGAGCCTCAGGTGCTGGCTGCCCCTGGGGCTGGCCAGAGCAGGGCTGGCCAATTCCCATCCCTGTGCAGTGGGGCTGTGCCATGGCTGAGCACCACTCTGGGATGTACAAGGGTCCCCAGGTTGTGCCACCCCTGGGACAGGCAAGACCCCAGGAATGTGCAGGGACACTCCAGGAACTGCCATCGCACAGGGCAGGAACCCCCAGCCAGGGTGTGTCACCCCCCGGGGCATGATCTCTCCAAGATGTGTCACCCCCCCGGGACAGCGACCCCAACAGGACAGGACTCCCCTGGATGTGCCTCCCAGGACAGAAACACCCCCTCATCTGACTCTCAGCACAAACAGCCTCTTCCTTCTGCTGCAGGAAAGGGAAGGGAAAGTGTTGGGGACACAGCCGGGCACCCCCATCTCCCACAGTCCCCATAGCCCCACCGCTGCTCCCTGCGCCCCTCACTCCCTTTTACCTCTCCCTGGGGTCTCCCCAACCACTTCCGTGCCCAGGTGCTCCCTAGGATTGCTGAATCAGGGAGTGGGATGGGTGGGTAGGTAGAGTGAAAATGGGGAATATAAGGAAAAAAAAGAAATGGAGAAAGGAAAAACCTTAGGGCAGCGAAAACAGCTCATCCCTGGAGTACATCAGAGACCCTCAGTATCCTCATGAGGTGCTTCCAAAGCTGGGGGCTTTGCTGTGCCCTGGGTCACCCCAAAATCGCAGGCACCCAGTGAAGGACTACAACCCACATGCCCACCCAGACACTGCCCATCCCTCAGACCCCCATTGCCCTGGGAATCCAAAAATAGGACCCCATTCCTTAGGTCCCCCCTCCCTGGCACCACCATAACAGGACTCCCAGTGCCCAGGACCCAAATCCCCTGGATCCAATGGGTCCCCATACCCCAGGAATCCCCTATTCTCAAGGGTCCCCCCATTTCCCCCACACCCCTGTCCCTGGGACCCACACACCATGACTCCAATCCATGGTTACCATGTTCCCCTGGGACCACCATCCTTGAACCAACCTGCATGGGGACCCCCAATCCCCAGACAGTCATTCCCTGTGACTCCTCCTCCTCAGGACCTCCATTCCCTGGAGCCCCATTGCCCCGGGACACCCATCCTGAGCTCCTCACATCCCCTGAGACCCCCATGCCTGGGAACACGTCTCCACCCTGCCCCCAGCCTGTCACCACCCTGCCCCCACCAAGGGCCACCCACACGTGGAGATGAGATGTGACCTCGCTTCCTTCCCCTTCAGCCGAAGAGCCGCCACTCAGGGACAGTTGGCGCAGTCAGTGTGCGACAGCCAGCCTGGAAGGCCAGGAACACCGGGATGGCTGGGAAGGTGGCACTGCTCCTGTGGGGTGAGTGCCTTGGGCACAGGGCTGATGCCCCTGGGATGGCCCTGGTGAGGCAGAGAGCAGTGGGGAGGGGACATAGTGGGGCTGCGGGTTCCCCTGAATTCCCCAATGCCACCAAAGCCAGTCCATGGGAGTGGACCCTGATGTGACTGGGGTCATGGGGTGGCTCTGGGGACAAGAACAGGGTACAGGAATGGGGGGACTGAGGTGTGAGGAGAGGCATCATGGCGCTGGGGCAGCTGTGGGTAAAGGGACAAGGGGAGAAGGACGCAGGCACAGGGACAAGGGGACAAGAAACATAAGGATAGCCCATGGGGACAGATGCCATAGCAATGGGATCATAGGCACAGAGCTATGGAGATGTGGACATGGAGGGATGTGCTGTGGTACTGTGGGACCATTGCCAGCATGGTGGTGTCACCATGGCCAGGGTGTCCACAGTGTCCCCGTGTCCTGCCTCAGCCCAGGGTGGCCCAATGTGTCCCTGTCCATAACACCTCTGGGCAAAACCAGTGTTCCCATGGGGACAGTTGGGGACGACCCCAACACCCTGTCACCGGGTACTGCTCTCCCCATGGTGCCACTCCCACCCAGCCCCTCTCCCTTCTCCCTTCCAGCCCAGACCCTCAGCCTCGCTGGTGAGTCCCCATGCAGATGCCATGTCCCTGCCCAACTGTCCCCAGTCCTGTGCTGGCCCTGGCAGGCTGGTGTCCCCTGTCACCTCTAGGTGCCCAGACCACCCAGCTCCTCGTGGATCCCCCCTGGACACCAGCAGTGCTGTGGGACCAAGTGACACTGACCTGCCAGGGCTTGGGGACTGATGGTGCCACCACCTGGTACAAGGATGGGCAGCACTGGTGGCCGGATGCAGCTGACAACTTCCTTGTCACTGAGAGTGGCACCTACAATTGTCAAACACACGGCACCAGGCGCAGCCCCACCGTGAGAGTCTTAAATGGTGAGCAGGGGATGGGGATGGGGATGGGGGTCGCGGTGGGGATGGGGATGGGGATGGGGATGGGGATGGGGATGGGGATGGATGGCCAACTGATGGCTCTGGGTGAGCTCTGCTCTGTGGCTGGCCTCACACTGCTCCCGTGGCGACAGTCTGTCCCCTTTACACGGGGACATCCCATTGCTCCCCAGTGCATCCCAGTGGGATGGGAACACCATAGGGACGCTGGTGCAATGGGGTCATCCCTGGTCTCCCTGGGATCCTTCCACACAATGGAGACTCCCCCAGTAGTCCCTGGTGCCTTGGGGTCCCACCTTGGCCTCCTTGGACCCTTCTCAAGCCCCTCAGTGCAATGGGTTCTCCCCTGTCCCACAGACCGGCTGGTGCTGCAGGTGCCGGCAGGGCCACTGCTGGAGGGGGACACGGTGACACTGCGCTGCCGGGTCAGGAAGGACACGTCAGTCACTGGGGTGCAATTTTACTATGAGAAGAAGGAGCTGGGGGGCTCTCCCAGGAGGTCTGAGCTGTCCCAGTCCCCCCTGCAGCTGCACCACAGTGGCAGCTACCACTGCAGGGGCTTGGTGAGCAGCGGTCTGTCAATGTCAGTGTCAGTGTCAGAGCCAGTGACAGTGACAGTGCACGGTGAGCATACCACAGCTGGATCTCCAATAACAAGACAACCCCTCAGCCAGCAGACTCAGAGTCACATCCCAACCTCCCATCTCCTTCCCAGAGATCTTCACGGTGCCGGTGCTGGAGCTGGAGGGTCCCCCCGAGCCCACCGAGGGGTCCCCCCTGAATCTCAGCTGCCTCAGCACCCCCAGCCCCCTGCGGCCCCGAGCCCCCATCCTGCACCTCTTCTACCGGGACGGGCAGTTGCTGCGGGGCCCGCAGGGGTCCCCGCAGCTCCTGCTGCCCGCCGTGGGGGTCTCCCACTCGGGCAGTTACAGCTGCGAGGTGCGCTCCGAGGGGGGGGCCGTGCGGAAGAGCAGCGCCCGGCTCCGCGTCACGGTGCGCAGTGAGTGCGGGGATGGGCACGGCAACCCCACAGCCTCCCCGGGTACTCCAGCCCTGCCTGACTCTCTCTCTACCTGCCTCCTTGCCTTCCCCAGGTCCCTCCCTCCGTCCTCCCATGAGTGTCCCTGGTCCCTGCATCCCTCACCTCGACCCCAAACCACTCTCCCCTTACACCTCTCCCTCTCCTAGGTACCTCCATTATTCAAAGGTCCCACCATCCCTGGCTGGCTCCCCAAAACCTTCCCTGTGGTCCCCTCCAACCCCCTCCATGTCTCCCCTTCCTAACATTCCTTCCCTCTCTAGGGTCCCTTCCACCCCTTTCCAAGCCTCCCCGTCTCTAGTCATCCTTCTTCCTCACTGGGATCCCCCCACCGCTCTCTGATCCTCCCTTTCCTGAGTCACTCACTGCTCCCTGGATTCCCTCATCCCTCCAGGGCCCTCCATTCCCTTTGTCTTCCCCACAGAGATTCCAGTCTCAGGGGTGTCCCTGTCTGCACAACCCCCCAGTGGACAGGTGGCACTGGGTGACAGCCTGGTGCTGAACTGCACAGTGGCCGCAGGGACAGGTCCTCTGTCCTTTTCCTGGCACCGGGAGGGCTCGGGGACACTGCTGGGCACTGGCCCCCACCTGGAGCTGAGACACGCTGGGGACAATGACAGCGGCCACTACCACTGCCGGGCCAGCAATGGGGACAGCATGGCCGAGAGCCCCACACTGAATGTCACTGTTCTGGGTGAGTGGGACCCTCGGGCTCGGGTGATCCCACCCATGGAATTCCCCATCCCTCCTCATCTCCCCCACACCATCCCCAACCCACCCCAGGTCACAGCCCCACCACTGGGCATCACAGTCCCAGGTTACTGAGACCATCTGGGTCCAGATATCTCCACCCAGGACATCCCACCCATGGCTCCCTCATCCCACCTGTCACATCCCCCATCCCACATCAAGTCACAGTCACTGTACTGAGCATGACCCTCCTGAGTGAGCTGGACACTGAGGATTGGGGTGACACCCCCATGATCTGCCACGACCAATCAATCACATCCCACCCACACTAATCCACACCCCCTACAGGGTGACGGCCACCATCACCCTCAGACATGGTCCTGGGTAAGAGGGTCCCTCGGACTTGCGGTCACTCCCATTCACAGTATCCCTCTCCACACCCTCATCCCACCCATTGCATGTCCTCATCTTACACCAGGTGTGACCCCCACCACTGTCGGTCACTGTCATGTGTGAAGGGGACCCTCAGTATCCAGGTGCCACCATGCTGAGATTCCCCCACCCCCCCACACCATGTTCCAGCCCATCCCCCCAGCCTCAGCCCCGTCTCTGTCCCCGCAGTGCCCGTGGCCAATGCCACCATCACCCCTGGCCCCCCGGCACTCCAGGTGCGCACAGGTGACCCCGTGACCCTGCGCTGCTCGGTGCAGGTGGGCTCAGCACCTGTCACCTTCACCTGGCTGCACGATGGGCAGGAGGTGGCCCAGGGTCCCCTCCTGGAGCTTGGGGACATCGATGTGGGACATTCTGGCACCTACCAGTGCGTGGCCACCAACCAGCTGGATGAGCACCGCGTGTTCCGGGCGCTCAGCCCAGAGCTGGCCCTGGAGGTGACACCGTGGGGACACTGGGGCACAGGTGGGGTCACACGTGGTCACCAGGGTTGCAGGACCCCCAGAGTGACAGGTGATGCTGATGTGTCCCCCTCTGTCCCCAGCAGTGGCTGCAGGGGTCAGTGGGTCCCTCGTGTTCCTGCTCCTGCTCCTGGGTGTAGCTGTGGCTTTGCAACGGTGGAACAGCATGGGTGGGTGACAATGGGGGCAATGGGGGCCTCAGGAGGTGGGCAGCCCTCTAGAATGTGGGGGTGATGGGGCAGCAATCACAGTGCTTGACTTGGGCAGTGCTGAGCCCACTGTGACCTTTGCCTGAGGTCCTCCAGGATTTGGGGCAGTGCTGGAGGATCCAGCAGGGATCTTGGGGATTCTTTCAGGGATCCTGGGGGAGTTTGCAGGGTCCCCTCCCATCAGACTTGGGGTTCTGCAGGCTCAAGAGGTCCAGAGTACTGGGGTGTTTCCGGGGTTCCTGGACACCTCAGGGATACTCAGGGATCCTGGGGGGAACTGAGGGTCCAGTGGGATTCAGGATTCCTGTGCAGGGTCATGGCCCTGGGACCCCACAGTCACCTCCACCTCCTTCCTTTGCAGCCGCCAGGAAGCACCAGGACAGGTGAGTGGGAGGCTCCAGCCATGACTCCCCTTTTATCCCAACCCCCAACACCTCCCATCCCCTCCCACACACCCCCTTATCCCAGCAGGGTCCCCCCAGAGACCCCAGAGGAGGGGGAGGTGCTGTACACCCACGTCGTGATCACCAAGAGGATGGGAGGTGAGTGCAGGGTGGCACACGCAGGGACACGTGATCCACGGGTGTCACCCCCACCCCCATCCCACAGCCAGTGTCTCTTGCAGCATCCCCCCGTGCCACCACACCCCAGGATCCCCAGGTGACCTACGCAGAGCTGCCAGGACCTCATGGGCGACTGCAGGAACCAAGTGAAATCTAAGGGAATGTGGCCTGGGCCAATTAGAGATGTTGGTTACACCTCAGTGATAACATATTTGAGAAGAAAATCAAAACAACATGCATATGTAGTTCATTCTAGCCAGAGAAGGAGGAGGTGAGAACATGTGAGGGAAAACAACATGGAGACACCAAGGTCAGTGGAGAAGGTGGGGAGGAGGTGCTCCTGGTGCCAGAGCCAAATTTCCTCTTCTGGCCATGGTGAGACCATGGTGAAGCAGGTTGCCCCCCTGCAGCCCATGGGGTCCATGGGGATGCAGAGATTCACTTGCAGCCCATGGGAAGGTGAGCCACACCGGAGTGGGTGGATGCCTGGAGGAGGCTGTGATCCACTGGGAGACCCCATAGAGAGAGAGGCCTTGCTCCTGAGATGGAATAGCCTGGCCTCGGAGGTCTACACCCTGTGGATGAGGGAGCCACACTGCAGCAGTTTTGGGAGGTCTGTCTGTCTGTGGAAGGAGCTCACATTGCAGCAGTGTGTGTGCTGCTGCTTGGGAGATTTGGACCCATGCTGGAGAGGTTCATGGAGAGCTGTCTCCCATGGGAGGAACCTCACAGCAATGCAGGGGAAGAACCCCTCTCCCTAAGCAGCAGAAGAAGGTTCTGGTGATTAACTGACCCAAACCCCCATATCCTGTTCCCCCTGTGCTATCAGTGGGAAGGCTGGGGGCAGGAACGGTGTCTTAAGGGCTTATTTTACTTCTCGTTATCCTCCTCTGACTCTGTTAGTAATAAATTTCACTTTACAGCAGCTTAAGTTCAGCCTGTTTTGTCCTTGGAGTGTTTTCTCCCAGTTCCTTAGCTCATCAACCCTTGTGTTTGTCCTGGTCGAGGCCGAGTTTCCAATGGGGTCCTGTTGTAGTGTCATTTGGACCCTGTTGTTCTTCCACCCTCAGCAGCCCCACAGCAGAAGGGTCCTGGAACAGCCCAGGCCAGGGATTGAGCTGTGGAACTGCCTCTGTCTCCACAGCAGCTCTGCCAAAGCCCAACATTCCCTTTGGGCTCCCTGAGATCCCCATTCAGGTGCCCGCAGCCCCTCGTTCCTCTCCTTCCTCCCTGCACTCACTGGTGCCAGGCCTCCAAGGATGTCTGTTTTCCATAGGAAAGTGTCTTAGTTCAAAAGACAAATGTCTGACAAGGAGGGCAGGAATCTTCTTGGAACAAAAAGAAGAGTCTTCTCCCCAAATTATTTTAACTTCAAAATCACAGGGCTTCCAGGAAAAAATGTAGAAAAATGAGTAACAGTTCTTTACTAGAAAATATATAGAATGGAACAAAACAAACAACACAATAACAGAAGTTTCCAACCTGCTCAGTGCTGTTTTTTCCCCTTTCTTGTGGTTATGACCACAGCTAGCAAAGGGCACTGGTGGCTCCAGCAGGGCAGAAACTGCAGGGACTCACTTGCAGTGGGCAGGGTCTGATGTGAGCTCAGAAATTCCCCAGGTGGTAACAACTAACCAGCAAGAGAGGGAAAGAAGGGGGTGCTCCACCCGCAAAACAACACGGCTCTGTCCAGTCTCAGCACTGGACGTTGCCCAAGTCTGAGTCAGCAGAGGCAGCCAGGATCCTCTGGCCAGCAGCGGGCACAGGCAGGGCAGGCAGGCAGAGCTCGATGGCGGTGCTGAGCTCTGGCACAGAAAGCCCAGCGTGAGAGCGCATGGCTCCCGGCAGCACCGCGGACACAGATCCTGCTGATGTGACCCCAAGTGGGAATGGCCAAATCAGCCCCTTGGGAGTGGCCGTGGGAATCCTTGGCACAGATTCTGTCAGGAGAGGGGATTTCAGGGACCCCAAAGGACATTGGTGGGCATTGGCAGAGCTGCTGTGGAGACAGAGGGAATTCAACTGCCACAGATTGATCCTGCCTGCCCTGGAAAATGGGGAGGCTCCAGAAAACCCACAGTGCATTGATGACATCATAATGAGGGGGAACACAGCAGAGGAGGGTGTCTGGGGGTGATTTTTTAATGAGTCTCTACTCCTGATCATCTGATTTATGCCCAGAAATGGGTCCTGTAGCTTTAGGTGGGGAGGAGCAGGAGCCGGAGGAACTCTAGCTTGGGCTTGGTCCAAACCCTCACTCCCTTGTGCTCAGCTTTGCAGAGCAGACAGGTGTTACATTGTTGCTTTTAGCTAGCTTGGGTTGTGTTTGCTTAGGCAAGAAGATTTTCACTGGCCCGCAGTAGCAATTCTTCAGTGGCTCCTGTTGTTTCTTCTGGAACTGTTTGCCTTGCTTTTGGTTTGAAGATCAGATCATCCCTGGGGAGACGGTCAGCAGGACCTGCGGGGAGCTGCCAGAGCAACTCTGCCCAGCCCTGGACCTCGAGAGAAGCTGAGCCACTGAAAGAAAGGACTCTAAAATTCACCAACCTTGTCTGCAGCATGAAGGAGACTAATGTCAGAGGTTCATCAGGTTCCCATCTGTTTTTTCTCTTCCCCAAGCTGCTGTGTGGACTCTTATTCCCTTCCCTGAGACAAAATTATCTGCCTTTTTTTTTCCTAGCATGTGGCCGGTGAAGGTTTTTTTCCCTTCCCCTGACATTTTGGGTTTGTTTTTGCTGCTGTGGGTGTGGGGGGCGTGTGTGGAGGGTGACATTCTGATGGTTAAATATCTAACAGTTACTTATTTCCCTCCTGTGCCACGCGGGCACCTTTTTTGTCAAATAAACAGACTTTTTTCACTTTCACCTACTAAAACTTCATTTCATATCAGTGGGAAGGGATTGCTGAAACCCTTTTTTCAGAGGAAATGTTCATTCCCAAGCATTCTCTCCCAAACTTTTCTCTAAACTGAGAGAAAGGGTTTTGAGATGGGGAAGAAGAGAATGCAGAGCCTCCTGAAGGCTGCTTTGGCCATCAAAGCAATGGAGGTCCAGAGCCCTGTAAGGTTCCTCCTGGTGGAGGAAACGTGCTGGCGTTTGTCCCTTTCCAGGGGTGTTGGAGTTTGGGGAAGGGCTTAGAATTTTTCTCCATCACTGTTACTAAGCAACAAATAATTGAATGTTTAGAGCCATCAAGTCTTTTGTAAAAGACAAAAGGTGTGCTTGGGCAGGGCAGGGTAAGGGAAGAGCCGGCCCTTGGAACGCTCTCTTGTGGTTCGGACGCTGGGAGGAGAGGCTGCTCTTTGCTTTTTGGCTGCGACCAGAGGAAATCCAACTGTGCCCTGGTTTTCCTCTTCTCCTGGCTCGGTGAGCTTTGATTCAACCTTTTTCCCACTGGGAAGTGCATGTTTCCCCAGGCTGCATTTCCTCGCAGCAGCTGCCGGGAGAGCCCGGCTGCCTCTGCCGCCTGCCCCCCGCCCTCTGCCGCACGAGACCGCGGCATCTGCTGTGACTGCAGAAATCCTTGCTACCTCACTAGCTAGCTGGGAGAGAGCCAGCTCCTCCCCCTGCCGCCCTGCTTTTTGCCGCTCAGAGCTGCTTTGCCTTCCTGCTCTCTTCTCAGCCTGCCCACCATTACCAGCTCCGTGAGGCTGACCTGACCCTGCGCCACAGCACCACCTGCAGCCGCTCGGGAGTCATTGCACCTGCCCTGCCCGGCCGGGAGCTCAACAGCGCCCCTGCTGCTTGCAACCGTGATTACACCACACGGGAAAAGGCTCAGCAGCTCACAAGTCATCTGCTATTGGTTTCTGATTCTAGTTGTGGTTGCTATTATTGTTATTGCTTGTTTATAGATACTAGTAAAGAACTGATACTCCTTTTTTCCCATACCTTTGCCTGAAAGCCCTTGATTTTTCAAAATTAAATAATTCGGAGGGAGGGGAAAAATCACATTCTCTGTCTTAAGGGAGGGTTCAACCTCTCTTGGCAGACACCTGTCTTTCAAACCAACACAAGGGGCTTTCCCTGGAAATTGTTCCTTTTCTGATCCTTCAGATTCTGAATCTTGTTGCTGTTGCCGTTGGTTTTCTTCTGTCATTGCTGTTTGCAGGAAATTGTTCTTCTCTCAGCCCTTTGGGATCTTTGCCTTTTGTGCCTCCACTGGGAGGGAAGGGGCAGCAGCCCCTGTGTTGGGGACGATGAAATAGAAAGCCTTATAAATATGATTACCTGGCAAAAGATGCTGAGGATATGGAGACTGAAATGAAGACAAGCTTTGAGTTACCAACCCCAGCTAGTGAACAACTTGAAAACAATGGTACGGCCAACTGAAGGCAATCCCCCTTCTTGATGAAACCATACCCTCTGCTTGCAGGCAGGTCCAAGGGTCAGAGCAGACCCTGCCTGCTTGGCAGAGGGTCCAAAAAGCAGGTTTTACGGTTTAAAATACAACGCCGTATGGTAATGCAATGAATCTTAAAGGTTGTATGTAAATGTTGTAGGATTTGTAGCTTGTTCTAGATAGGTTAATGAGAATTAGAATATTCAACACAGAAGATGACTTATTGTATTGCAAACGGCAGCTCGCTCTCTTGTTATTCATCTCTTTCTGCTCTCTCCCTCTCTCTCGCTCTCTCTTGCTTCTCTGACATGCTTTGCGCTGCCTGGCAGCCCCTAGCAGCTCTCCTACACTCACACTCTTTCACAATAAATTCCATGCTCTAAGACCTGACTTCAGAGATCTCTCGTCTCTGTCCCGACCATCCAAAACCAACAAACAGAGCCTCAAATCCTACAGGATCTAATCATACACCCCTGGTTTTTAGTGGCAACACAGAAGTGGAGAATCCCATTGCCAAAACCCATGACAGCTGAACAAAGAAACACCATTTCTGCCAGTTTAACCAAAAAGCTGCATTTTTGTCTCAGGAGCAGGGAGACAGGTCCTGTGCTCCCTTGCAATTGGGAAGGGGGATGGGAAGCCACCTGGTGTACTGGGAGCACTGGGAAGGGGGAATGCAGAGTCACTGGGAGCATGGGGGCACTGGGAGGGGGAATGGGGATCCCCTGGGGGTACTGGGAGCACTGTGGGGTGAAAATGGGGAAGTCACTGAGGTTACTCAGAGCACTCAGATGGGGATTGGGGCTCCTCTGCAGGTACTGGAAAGGGGATGGGGGAGCCCCTTGTGCTACTGGGAGGGGGAATGGGGAGCACTGGGTGCTCTGTGCAGCCTCCCATGACTCGTGGCCACCTCCCAAACAGGATGGGCAACCACAGAAGCCGTGAAGGAGAAAACCCCAGTGTCCCCAGTGCCCCCCACTTCCCAGAGCGTCACAATTTTGGCTGTAGAATTTCATAGATGTCACTGGGTTCCCACGGTTGCCTATTCGGCGCCAGCAGCTGCACATAGGTCGCCTCAGGTTTCTCCACTGGGGGGGCTTCGGGCTCTGGGGGTGTCCTGTAGGGATAAGGGAGTGTGTGGGAGGGGATGGGAGGTCCTGGGGATTTGGGTAAGAGGGGTGTCGTGACTGGAGCTCCCCACTCACCTGTCCTGGTGCTTCCTGGTGGCTGTAAAGGAAAGAGGTGGGGGTGACTGTAGGGTCCCAGGAGCCCCCAGCCATCCTTGCGGATCCTGAACCCTCACCAGAACCTCAATTCTCCCGAGGACCCCTGAGTATCCCTGATGTCCCCCGGAAACCCTGAACTATCCTAATGTCCCCAACTCACTGAGCCCCCAAAAACCCCAAGTTCAGCAGGGAGGAGGAACCTCCAAACTCTCCCAGGATCCTTGAAAGAACCCCCAGCATCCCTGCACGACCCTCCAACACCTCCCCAAACTGCCCAAAGCTGTGGTCACAAGAGGCTCAGCCCCTCCCACATCAGAGACTGTGGGTGCAGCCCTGTCACCTCCCTTCTCTGGGGGATTTCCCACCACTCCCGGAGCCCCCATCACCCATTGTCACTCACCTGTGATGTGCCACCAGTGACAACCCCTGATGACACCCGCGAGAAGAACCAGGAACAACATGGACCCAATAACTCCTGCGGCCACTGCAGGAAACAAAGGGGGACACACTGGGGTCACCTGTCACCGCAGGGGTCCTGAAACCCTGGTGACTTAAGGACATCCCCTCCTGTGCTCTGTTCCCTCTGTGACACTGCCAGGGACACAGCAGGGTTGAACCCAGGTCGTCCATGACCTGGACATCACAGGCCCCCACAGGGACTCCATATGATCTGACCTGTGCCCCAGTGTCCCCGCGGTGTCACCACCAGGGCCAGCTCTGGGCTGAGCGCCTGGAACACGAGGTGCTCATTCAGCTGGTTGGTGGCCAAGCACTGGTAGGTACCAGAATGTCCCACTTCGATGTCCCCAAGCTCCAGGAGGGGACCCTGGGCCACCTCCCGTCCGTTGCGCAGCCAGGTAAAGGTGACCGGTGCTGAGCCCACCTGCACCGAGCAGCGCAGGGTCACAGGGTCACCTGTGTGCACCTGGAGTGCCGGGGGACCAGGGGTGATGGTGGCATTGGCCACGGGCACTGCAGGGACAGAGACGGGGCTGAGGGTGGGGGAGGGGCTGGAACACTGTGTGAGGGAGGGGCAGAGGGGGAATGAGGGTGGGATGGGTGGAATGAGGGACTCTATGCATGGTGGCACCTGGAGACAGACGGTGCCCTTCACCCATGACTGTGACATACGGTGGTGTTTGCTGACACGCGTTCTGTGGTGGGGATGCTGTGGTGGGATCATCCAGAGCCAGAGCCACAGCTACCCAGGACTGTGACCTGCAGTGGCAGGGGCTGCGACCTGAGGTGGGAGGGGGGATGCCATGGGTGGGTCATCCCCAGCCCGAGGGTGCCGCTCACCCTGGACGGTGACATTCAGTGTGGGACTCTCGGCCACACTGTGCCTGTCGCTGGCCCGGCACCAGTAGTAGCTACTGTCCTTGTCCCCAACATGGCTCAGCTCCAGGCGGGGGCCAGTGCCCAGCGGTGTCCCCGAGCCCTCTTGGTGCCAGGAGAAGGAGAGGGGACCTGTCCCCGTTGCCACCACACAGCTCAGCACCAGGCTGTCACCCAGAACCACCTGTCCCCTGGGGGGCTGTGCCGACAGGGACATTCCCGAGAGTGAGACCTCTGCAGGGGGACATGGATAGGATGGGGGACCCATGAGGTGTGTGGGACTCAGGGAGTGGCAAAAGGGAAGTACAAAGGGGATAGAGGAGATCCCATTGAGGAAGAAAGAGATCCAGGGAGGGGTGGGGTTGATGCAGGCAGGGATGACAGACAAGAGATGGGACAGAGAAGACCCAGGGAGGGATGTGGGGAGCCCAGAGAGGGGTGGGGAGAGCCCAGGGAGGGGCTGGGGGGATGTGACTCAGGTGGGGAAGGGAGAGCAGAAGATGAAGCTGGGAACTGGAAAGGGAGGCCGGGGAGGAGCAGAGGGACCTGGAGAGGGACCCGGGCAGAGATGGAGGGACCTGGGCTGGGAGGGACATGGGAAGGTGTGGATGACCCAGGGAGGAGGTGATGAAGGGAGGGATGAGAGATGCACACGGTGGTGAGGGAACCCTGGGAAGATGTTGGGGTTTCTCACCCCTATTCCCACACTCACTCCACACTGTCACTGTCACTGTCACTGGTGCCGACTTCTCCCAGCTCTGTGATGGCCCCGAGCTCACCCAGCCCCCACAGCGGTAGTGGCCGCTGTGGTGCAGCTGCAGGGGGGACAAGGACAGCTCGGTCCCATTGAGGCATCCCCCCAGATCCTCCTCTTCATGGTAAAATCGCACCCCAGTGACGGTGTTGTCCCGCCAGCCCCGGCAGCGCAGTGTCACCGTGTCCCCCTCCAGCAGCACCCGCGCTGGCACCTGCAGCACCAGACGTTCTGTGGGACAAGGGGGACTTGTCACATCTGGGGACTCTGTGGGAGGCACCAGGGTCCCCCATTGCCAGGATGAGAGTCTCATTGTACTGGGATGCTCTGGGATGTCCCCGTGTTCAGAGGATTGGCTCTCGTCACATGAGGGGTGTGACACAGAGCTCACCCAGAGCCCTTGGGGACACCGCCAGGGAACCCATCGCCCCCTCACCATTTAAGATGCGCACAGGGGGACTGAGCCCGGTGCCAGGTCTCTCACACATGTAGGTGCCACTCTCAGTGACAAGGAAGTGATCGGGTCCTTTCTTCCACCAGTGCTCCCTGTTCTTGTACCAAGTGGTGGCACCAGATGTCCCTGAGCCCTGGCAGGACAGTGTCACATTGTCCCACAGCACCGCTGGCGTCCAGGGGGGCTCCACGAGGAGCTGGGTGGTTTGGGCACCTGTGGGTGACAGGGGACACCAGCCTGCCAGGGCCATCGTGGGGCTGGGGACAGCAGGGTGGGGACATGGCATCCCCTGAGGACTCACCAGCGAGGCTGAGGGTCTGGGCTGGAAGGAAGAAGGGAGAGGGTCTGGGTGGATGTGGCACTGTGGGGACAGCAGTACCCCGGGCATGGGGTGTGGGGGCTGTCCCCAAACTGTCCCCAATAGGACATCAGTTCTTGTGAGAAAGTGCTCACAGATGATCCTGAACAGATCTGGAGAGGCTGGGGAACATGTCTGTGTCACAGCTGCCCATGCACCAGATCCATGCGGCGTGGACATCTCAGGGACAGGGACACTGCAACCACCCTGGGCTAGGGGCATGGGGACACTGTGGACATGGGGACACCACAGATATCCCATGCTGTCACAGGTCACCCCCACCAACCCCATGGCTTATCCACAATGTGTTTGTCTCCTTATCCCTGTCCTCTTATCCCTATCCCCCTGTCCCTGTCATGACAGCTGTCCCAGCCCCATTGAGCCTCTCGTGCTATCCTTGTCCTCAGATCTCAGTCCCCTCATTCCTGTCCTCCCATTTCTGTCCCCACAGACACCCCACCACCAGCGTCCACCCCCACAGACTGGCTCTGGTGGCATTGGGGACCTCAGGGGACCACACAGCCCCCCTGTGCCCCCTCCCCACCACTCTCTGCCTCACCAGGGCTCATCCCTGGGGCATCAGCCCTGTGCCCATGGCACTCACCCCACAGGAGCAGTGCCACCTTCCTGGCCATCCCGGTGTCGCTGTCCATCCAGGCTGACTGTCACACACTGCTGGGGCCACCTGTCCCCTGGGTGGTGGCTCTTTGGCCAAAGAGGAAGGAAGCGAGGTCACATCACCCACATGTAGGTGGCCCTTGGTGGGGGCAGGGTGGTGTCAGGCTGGCGACACAGAGGGACATGGAGGGACTGGGGGGCTCAGGGGATGTGGGGAGCTAAGGATGGATTTCCATAGGAATGAGGAAGGGCAGAAATGGGGTCCTTGGGGAATGGATCTCCTCAGGAAGGGGAGACAAAGGGGATGGGATCTTGGTGAATGGGGTCCCCAAGGGTGAAGGGGAAAGGGGATTGGGGTCCCAGGGGTGCTTGGACCCCAGGGATTTGGGGTGATGTGATGTGATGTGGGCCCTGCTATGGGGAGTCCTGGGGGACTGTGGAGCCCATGGGATGGGATAAAGGGGAGGGTGATGCTGGGCAATGGAGGTTCTGGGAAATGGGCATGCAGGGATGGGGGTCACCAGGAGGGGGACCTAGAGAATGAGGTCCCATAGTTGGGTTCCCAGGGCAATGGGGGTGCCAGGGATGGGCAGTGGCTGGGTGGGCATGTGGGTCACAGCTCCTGCACTGGGTGCCTCAGATTTCAGGGTGACCCAGACAAAAGCACAGACCCTGATGATGTTCATGGTCTGTGGGGAACACCAGGGGGCTCCCATGGTGCTCTGGGTCTGTGCTTCCCCCACTGGGACTTTTTCCTCTCTTTATTTTTACTTTTTTCCTTTTTTCCTCAACTTTGTAATCACGTCCCCTCCCAGTTCATGGCTCTGTGATCCTAGGGAGCGCCTGAGCAGGTAACAGGTTGGGGGAAGCCAGGGGAGGAAGGACGGCAGTGAGGGGGCTGCAGGGAGGAGTGGGGGGGCTGTGGAGGATGGGGGTGCCCGGCTGTGTCCCCAACACTTTCACTTTCTCTTTCCTGCAGCAGACAGAAGAGGCTATTTACACTGAGAGTCCGATGGGGGGGTGGGGTCAGTCCTGGGGGACACATCCAGGGGGATCCTGTCCAGGGAGATCCCTGTTCTGGGTGTCAGGAAAATTAATCCTAAACCACCAGAGGTTTATGCCCAAAAAGGAGACAGAGGAGTCCTGTAACTTTATTCTAATAAAGGGAGATGTCATGGGCATTTCCCATGGGGTCTTTCAAACTGCTAGAGGACGCAAGCTCTTTTTATCCTAATTTTCTGGCTGCATTTCCCTCTCCCTTTCCCCATTGGCTGAGGTACTTGAGTGCTACAGGCTTCCTGAAACACCTAATGCAAACCCCCTTCTAATGTACATCCCCCTTTCTTCTTTTTCTCATGTCTCTGTTCTTGTCGTTTATTAACACAGTCTTGGGCAAGTCAGTCAGTGGAATTCCTATGGAAATCTTTCCCACTGTTTCTTCCATTTCTCAGTATCGGTCTGACCAGCTGTTTGTTTGTAAAGATATTCCCTTATTCCTTTCATGGGGGTGACATGACCTGGGGGAATCCAGTCCAGGGGGTGACACATCCTGGACAGGGGGATCTTGTCCTGGGGGAGGGCAGTTCTGGAAGTGTCCCTGCACATTCCTGGGGGGGTGGCTGTCCCAGGGGTGGCACAGCCTGGGGAATCCTGTCCATCCAAGTGTGGAGATCAGCCATGGCACAGCCCCAGTGCACAGGGATGGGCATTTTCCAGCCCTGCTCTGGCCAGCCCCAGGGGCAGCCAGCACCTGAGGCTCCCACCTGCCCCCTTGGCCCCTTTGATTCTCACAGCTTTAGAGCTGCTCAAAGGTGAGAATTGTGTGGGGGAAAAAGGCCTGGCTGTGGTTTGCTCAGCTCTGCAAGAAGCACAGAAACCAATTGGAGCTCAAGCAATGGCTCTGTGAGGGCCTTTGATGGTTTTCAGAGCAGGGCTGGGTGGAAACCAACCGTGCAGGGGCAGCTGGGAGGGAACCTGTCTGGAAATGCAGCAATTGATCATTTTGTCCCTCTGGTCAAGGGACTGAGAGAGCCCCAGAACTCCTGCAAAGACAACAACAATCTGCTCAACAACCTGACCTGGACACTCCTCCTTCCTGTCTTGCCATGGGCTGACAGTGGCCGGATGCTCTGCACCCACCAAAGCTGCTCTCTCACTGCGCTGCACAGTCAGACGGGGAGAGAAAATCAAACGACAGGTTTCTGGGTTGAGATAAGGACCAGGAGGAAAGTGGTGGTTTTGCTTAGTCCAGAACATCAGCAAGTATCTTTAACATCTGAGAGAAATTTAAACTCCTCAAAAGCTGTTGTGGTAGGCCTGAAGAAGTGTCTGAGAGGTGGGGAGTGGCACAAAGATGGCTCCTGTGGGTCCTGAGGTAAAGTTCTGGAAGTTTTTCACCAAGTCCAGTAGAGCCAATCTCTGATGGCTCTGAAAGTGATGGACATGCTGCTGGCCAAGTTTGGGCCAATTAGAGGTGCTAGTTATGCCTCTGTGAAAACATATTTAAGAAAAAATCAAAACAAAGTAGTCATGTACTTTTTTTTCAGCTAGAGGAGGAGGAGGAGGTAAAAATATGTGAAGAGAGAACAGCATGGAGACACCAAGGTGAGTGGAGAAGGTGGGGGAGAAGGTGCTCCAGGTGCCAGAGCTGAAAACCCTCTGCTAGCCGTGCTGAAGACCATGGGGGGAGCAGGAGGTCACCCTGCAGCCCATGGAGTCCACAAGGATGCAGAAATCCACCCACAGCCCACACCAGAGGAGCAGGTGGATGTCTGGAAGAAGCTGTGACCCAGTGGGAGTCTCATATAGAGAGTTAAAGCTGCAAAGGCCTTGCAAGGGAGAGAATGCCCTTGCTCCTGGCATGGAAGCAGCCTAGCCTTGGCTCGGGAGAGTCTGCACCTTATGGACAAGAGGACTCCTGGTGCAGCAGAATTTGGGCAGGATGTTGCTTGTGAGATTGGACCCATGCCAAAGAAGTTCCCAGAGGACTGTCTCTCGTGGGAGGTACCCCGTGGCTAAGTAGAGGAGCCCTCTCCCTGATGGACTGACCAGAGAAAAGAAACCCTTACCCTGCCCCCTGCCTGAGCTGTTGGCTGGAAAGAGGGAGGGGGGTGAGAGGAGAAATGGTGTCTTATGAGGGAGAGGGGTGAGTGAAAAAATGGTATCTGAAAAGCTTATTTTTACCTCTAATTTATCCTCCGACTCTGTTAGGTAATTAAATCACTTTGCAACTTTAAGTTTGGAGCCTGTTTGCCCTTTCTCTGTGTGTCTCCTCACCAGTGTCATATCTCAACTCATGAATTTGGTGTCGGTTTAACAGGTTTTATTCCTCCCCTCTCCTGCATGTCTGCAACAGGAGGAAGCAGAGGTGTCTGGCATTTAGTCAGGGTCAAACTCCAACAAGGATCACTCATCAAATCCTCTCACCAGCAAAACAGGCTCGGAATTAGAGATATTCATTGAATTTATAGCTGACACAATCAAAGAAGGATAAGAAGTCAAACCTGTTGGGGAAGATGAAATAGGAAAGCCTCATAGATATGATTACCTTGCAAAAAATGCTGAAAATATGGAAAGTATAAATGAAATTGAGATGAAGACAATGTTTGAGTTGAAGAGTAACTAAGTAACAATAGTATAGCCGACTGAAGGTAATCCCCCTTCTTGACAGAACAATGCCCTCTGCCCAGGCAGGTCCAAAAGTCAGAGCAGACCCTACCTGCCTGGTAGAGATCCCAAAAAGCAGTTTTTTAAGGTTTAAAATATAACCCCGTATGGTAATGTGATGATTCTTATAGGTTGTATGTAAATGTTGTAGGGTTTGTAGCTTGTCTTAGATTGGTTAAAGAGAATTAGAATATTCAACACAGAAGATGATTTATTGTATTGTAAACAGCAAATCGCTCTCTCTTTGCTCTCTCTTTTTGCCTCTCTCTCTCTTGCTTCTCTGACCTGCTCTGAGCTGCGTCTTGCAGCCTAGCAGGCCTCTCACACCCACACTCTTTCACAATAAACTCTCATGCTCTAAAACTCAGCTTTAGAGATCTTGTTTCTATATTATCCTCATAACCAAATCCCACAGAGTTAAATCCTACACAAACCCTTCAAACCCTTTGCTTTCCCACACTTTTTCCAGGGCATCCTGTGAGTTCTGAGAGCTGTTGAGGTCATTGCTGTGGCAAATTGGGACACTCTATCACAGTCGCTTTGGACACATTGCCACTGTCAGTCCCCACAGCCAGTGACAGTCACAGCACTCAGAGCACAATGGCAGCTGCCACCTGAGCCCTGTCCCAGCCCAACAGAACAAGAGATCCTGACAGCTCAGGAAGGGCTTGGAGCCACCTCAGAAGGGATTGGCACTTAAACTCAGCTCTTCCAAATGCCCACACTGCCAGGGATGGGCTAGGTGAGTAAAGGGAAAGTCTCAGCCACACATCCTGGCGCTGATGTGGATTTCCCCATGGACACCATCACTCCAGGAAAGGGAAATGTGCTGTGATCACACAGGGCACAGGCGAGTCAAGCCCCTGTGGAATGGAGGATGAGGGATGAAATCCCAGTCTGGGCAGGCCTGGCAGATTGAGTGGATCACAGACCCCAAAGCTGGGGACTCCTGGGGAGAGAAGCAAGCCCTGGATGGCTGGAAAGGCTCCCTGTGCCCCTGGGAACATTGTGCTGGGCCTGGGAAAGGAAGTCTTATGGCAACACAGCCCTGCAGAAAGAATTGAATCCAACATTGGAACTCATTCTCCAAAGAACCTCACAGACACTGGGGACAAAGAACCTGGCCCTGCAGGGATGGATCCCATTCCCTGTGGTTCCCCAGCCTTGGGGAAAGATCCCACACTGGAATGGGCTGTTAAAGGACATGCAGAGAGCAAGAGGTGCTGGGAGCTTCAGCCCTTGGGACACACCTGCAGCAAAGGCCCCCTGGTCCCTCAGCACCAGAGGAGCTCCCAGTCGAGCTGGCCCTGCCCAATCTGACCCTGACCAGAGCAAAGCAGGGGATCAAGCAGGGTTTGGAGACAGGGGAGAAGAGAATCCAGAACGTCCTGAAGGCTGCTTTGGCTATCAAAGCAATGAATGTCCAGGACCCTGCCAGGTTCCTCCTGGCAGGGGAATCATGCTGGGGGCAGCATCTGGGGTTTGTTCCTTGTCGGGGGCTTTCCCTGGAAATCATTCCTTTTCTGACCCTTCTGATTCTGAATCTTGTTGCTGTTGCTGTTGGTTTTCTTCTGTCATTGCTGTTTGCAGGAAATTGTTCTTCTCTCAGCCCTTTGGGATCTTTGCCTTTTGTGCCTCCACAGGGAGGGGAGGGGCAGCAGCCCCTGGTTTTTAGTGGCAGCCCAAAATTGGAGAATCCCATTGCTAAAGCCTGAGAGAGCTGAACAAAGAAACACCACTTCTGCCAGTTTAATCTATAGCTGCATTTTGGGCCTAACAGCAGAGCACTGGGTCCTCCAGTTTCTGCCAGTGCTCTCCAGTCCCTCCAGTGTCACTGCATGTTCTCGTAGATGTCACTTGGTTCCCGCGGTCGCCCATGGGTTCCTGGCAGCTCTGCGTAGGTCACCTGGGTTTCCTGGGGGACAGTGGCACAGGGGGGCCCTGCGAGAGACACTGGCTGTGGGATCTGGGTGAGGGGTGACACCAGTGGCTGACATGTCCCTGTGTGTGCCACTCTGATACTCACCCCCCTTTCGCTTGGTGCTCATGACATGGGTGTACAGCACCTCCCCCTCCTCTGGGGGAGCTGGGGGCTCCGGGGGGACCCTGAGGGGATAAAGGGGATGTGTGGGAGGGGATGGGAGGTGATAGGGGTTGGGGTAAAAGGTTCATAATGGCTGGAGCCTCCCACTCACCTGTCCCGGTGCTTCCGGGCAGCTGGAAAGGAAACAGAGGAGGTTACTGTGGGGTACCCAGGGCCCCTGATCATACACAGAAATCCTGAACCTCCACTGGACCCTCAATTCCCCCCAGAACCCCTGAACAACCCCTGAGCCCACAGAACCCCAAACTCAGCAGGGGGAATTCTCCAAAGCCTCCCAGGATCTCTGAAAGAACCTCCAACATCCGTACATGAGCCTCCAACACCTCATCAAACCTCACAGAACCCCAAAACAAGGTCACTTGGGGCTCAGCTCCTGCCATCTTAAGTGGGACTTCCCACAGCTCACTGGGATCCCCATTGTCACCCACCCAGGCGGTGCCACCGGTGCCAGGCCATGATGACACCCACGAGCAGGACCAGGAACGACAGGGAACCACTGACTCCTGCGGCCACTGCTGGGGACAGAGAGGGACACATCAGGGTCACCCATCACCCCACAGCTGCTGTAATGCCAGTGACATCAGGAGTTCCCCTCCTGTGCTCTGTTCCCTCTGTGTCACTGCCAGGGACAGAGCGGGGACAAACCAGGGTCACCAAAGACCCAGGGGTCTCAGACCCCTACAGGGACCCTGTATGACCCCACCTGTGCCCCAGTGTCCCTGCAGTGTCACCTCCAGGGCCAGCTCTGGGCTGAGTGCCCGGAACACACGGTGCTCATCCATCTGGTTGGTGGCCACGCACTGGTAGGTGCCAGAATGTCCCACACCGATGTCCCCAAGCTCCAGGAGGGGACCCTGGGCCACCTCCTTCCCATTGTACAGCCAGGTGAAGGTGACAGGTGCTGAGCCCACCTGCACCGAGCAGCGCAGGGTCACGGGGTCACCTGCGTGCACCTGGAGTGCCGGGGGGCCAGGGGTGATGGTGGCATTGGCCACGGGCACTGCGGGGACAGAGACGGGGCTGAGGGTGGGGGAGGGGCTGGAACACGGTGTGGGTTGACAGGGATGGTGGGGTGACAATATAATGGGTGGAGTCACCCCCAGCCCGACAGTGCCACTCGCCCAGAACAGTGACATTCAGTGTGGGGCTCTCAGCCATGCTTTTCCCATCACTGGCCCGGCACTGGTAGTGGCCACTGTCATTGTCCCCAACGTTGTGCAGCTCCACGTGGGGGCCAGTGCCCAGAGGTGTGGCCAAGCCTTCCTGGTGCCAGAAGAAGGACAGAGGACCTGTCCCTGTGGCCACCACACAGCTCAGCATCAGGCTGTCACCCAGTGCCACCTGTCCCCCGGGGGGCTACACTGACAGGGACACCTCCAAGAATGAGACCCCTGTGGGGGATGATGGGTGGGTTGGGGGTCCTGGGTAGGGGTGGGAGACACAGGGAACAGTGAGGGACCAAGGGAGGTAGGGAAGGTCAGAGAGGAGTGGGGTTACCACAGTGATAAAGAAGGGAGCCGAGAGATTGTTGAGCAGTTTGGAAAGGAGAGGAAGGGAACCCAGGGAGGGATGGAGGATTCATGGAGTGGAGACCTGGAGATGGATGTGGGGGACACCAGTGAAAGATGTGGAGAACCAGATGGGGATGGTGGGATGTGCTGACCATGGAGGAATCTCAGAGAGAAGTGGGAGGACCCAGGGGGGAATGCAGGGACCTGGGACAATGATGGGAGGACATTGGGTGACACCTGGGAAAGGATGAAGGGACCAGGGCAGTGATAGGGAGAGCCCAGTGAGGAATAGGGGGATTTGGGAAGGGTGTCAGGTAGGAATGGGGGTACTCAGAAAGGGCTGGGGTACCCGGGGAGGCTGTGGGGGTTGCCATGCCCATCCCCGCACTCACTGCGCACCGTGACGCGGAGCCGGGCGCTGCTCTTCCGCACGGCCCCCCACTCGGAGCGCACCTCGCAGCTGTAACTGCCCCAGTGGGAGACCCCCACGGCGGGCAGCAGGAGCTGCGGGGACCCCTGCGGGCCCCCCAGCAACTGCCCGTCCCGGTAGAAGAGGTGCAGGAGGAGGGCTCGGGGCCGCAGGGGGCTGGGGGTGCTGAGGCAGCTGAAAATCAGGGGGGACCTCTCGGTGGGCTCGGGGGATGGTGACCCTCAATACCTGGGGAGGGGCTCTGGGGATGTCTGGATATCGGGTTTTCGGGGTGCTCACCGTGCACTGTCACTGTCACCGGCGGTGACTTCACCCACGGCCAGAGCTCAGAGTCCACCCAGCCCCCGCAGCAGTATTGGCCACTGTGGTGCAGCTGCAGGGAGGACAAGGACAGCTCGGTCCCATCGAGGGGCGTCCCCACCTCCTTGTCCCCAAGGTAGAAGCGCACCCCGGTGACCGATTTGTCCCGCCAGCTCCGGCAGCGCAGTGTCACCGTGTCCCCCTCCAGCAGCGCCCATGCTGGCACCTGCAGCACCAGCCGCTCTGTGGGACATGGGTGTCCTGTCACACTGGAGAGTGCCAGATGGCAGCAAGACACCCCCATTGGGTCACACACAGGCATCCACTGTTCCAATAGGATGTCCCCTCGCAATGGGATGCTCTGCGATGTCCCTGTGTGCAGGGGACAGGCTCTCACCACAGCAGGGGGTGACCCAGAGCCCTCGGGGTCCCCGCGGGTGCCAGGCTGGGGACACAAACACCCCCTCACCATTTAAGATGCTCACGGGGAGACTGAGCCCAGTGCCAGGTCTGTCACACTTGTAGGTTCCTTTCTCCACCACCACAAACTGATCCCATTCCTCCTTCCCCCAGCGCTGCCCATCCTTGTACCAGGTGGTGGCATTGGGTGTCCCCAAGCCCTGACAGGTCAGTGTCACTCGGTCCCACAGCACCGCTGGTGTCCAGGGAGGCTGCACAAGAAGCTGGGTGGTCTGGGCACCTGTGGGTGACAGGGGACACCAGCCTGCCAGAGCCACCGTGGGGCTGGGGACAGCGGGACAGGGACGTGGCATCCCCTGAGGATTCACCAGTGAGGCTGAGGGTTTGGGCTGGAAGAGAGAAGGGATAGGGTGGGGTGGGTTGACCCCACGGGAACAGTGGTACCAGGAGCAGGTGCTGTCCCCACATTGTCCTTGTGGGGACACCAATGTGGCACAGACCTCTTAGGAACAGGGACACCTCAGGCTCCCTGGGCTGATGCAGGACATGGGGACACTGTGGACATCCCAGGCATGGGGACTCTATGACCACCCCGTGCAGGCATAAGTCATCTCCACCAGCTCCACAGCCCCTATCCCCATGGCCATATCCCATGGCCCTGTGCCCATGATCTCATTCCAATGGCTCCTGTCCCTATGGCCGCATCTGCATAGCTCTTGTCTCCTTGTCCCTGTCCCTGCATCGCAGTTCCCCCATACGTGTCCGCACAGCTGTCACAGTCCCATAGTGCCTCTCCTCACATCCATGTTCTCTGTTCCTGTCCCCCCATACCTGTCCCCCTATTCCTGTACCCCCTATCCTGTCCACTATCCCACGACCATGGTCGCACACCATGGCCACCATGGACTGGCTCTGCTGGCATTGGGGATCTCAGGGGACCCCACAGGCCCCTGTGCCCCTTCCGCACAGCTCTCCGCCTCACCAGGGCCATCCCTAGGGCATCAGTCCCATGCCCGGGGCGCTCACCCCACAGGAGCAGTGCCACCTTCCTGGCCATCCCCGTGTCCCCAGCCACCCGAGCTGGCTGTCACATGCTGCTGGGGCCTCCTGTCCCCCGGGTAGTGAGAAGGAAACAATCTCACATTTCGTCCCCACATGTTGGTCACCCTTGATGGGGGCAGGGTGGGGACAGGATGCGGGCAGGGTGGGGACATGGTGCAGACATGCTGAGGACATGGTGGGGACATGGTGGGGACATGGTGGGGACAAGGTGTGCCCAGAAATTGGAGCCTGAGGGTGTGTTGGGATCCAAGGATGGGTGTCCAGGGAAATGGGGTTCAGTGGGAAGGAAGGAATCACATGGGATGGGGCCCTATGTTGGGGGACCCAGGGATGGGGGTTTCCAGGGGAACATGAGCTCCCAGGATTTGGGATCATGGCATGGGGGCCTGCATGGCATGGGGGTGTCAGGGGAAAAGGGTGCCCCATGGAAATGGGGGCCCTGGGGGTAGGGGGTCCCAGAGAGGGGGTATGTAAAGAATGGGGAACCATGATTGGGTTCCAAGGCGAATAAAGGTACCAGGGATGGGCAGTGGCTGGGTGGGCACCTGCCCACCAGGTCTCGGCTCCTTCACTGAGTGCCTCAGATTTTGGAGTGACCTACAGGTCAGCATAGCCGCCATGGGGTGTTCATGGTTTGGGGAGGCACCACAGGGCAGGACTCCAGGGCTGTGCCCCCATCCCATGCTTTTTCCTCTCTCCATTTATATTTCTTTCCTTATTTCCCTCACTTTCACATCCTGTCCCCTCCACTTCGTGGCTCAGCAATCCTGCAGAGCTCCTGAGCAGGGAACAGGTCCTGAGGCTCCCACCTGCCCTTGGCTTTGATTCTCACAGCTTTAGAGCTGCTCAAAGGTGAGAATTGTGTGGCGGAAAAAGGCCTGGCTGTGGTTTGTTCAGCCCTGCAAGAAACACAAAAACCAACTGGAGCTCAAGCAGTGGCTCTGTGAGGGCCTTTGATGGTTTTCAGAGCAGGGCTGGGTGGAAACCAACCCTGCAGGGGCAGCTGGGAGGGAACCTGTCCAGAAATACAGCAATCGATCATTTTGTTTGACCAAGAGAGCCCCAGAACTCCTGAAAAGACAACAAAAATCTGCTCAACAACTTGATCTGGACCCTCCTCATTCCTGTACAAAACCTGCAGCCCTTCGGAACCTCCCAGATAGAATGTTTGTTTTCTGGCTGTGGCTGCCAGACAAGAGGGAAAAGTGTGGAAATATTGATCAGGGGCTCAACACATGGATCCTGGGAACACAGGGGTGAGAGCAGGAGCAGGGAGTGGCCAGGCAGGGGAATTCAGGGCAGGATGGAGGGGATTTACCAGGGAATCACACCCTGAGGGACACACGGGCATTTCCACAGATTCCTGTGCAGTGGTCCAAGGATGGACAGAGTTATTCCATTTCTGGGAGCAGAATCCATGGGAAGTAAATCAAATCTCAGAGTGGGAATGGGAAAATTGGGAAGGGTTCCTAAATATGGCCCAACAAAAGCCTTCCTTGTGGGGTGTGTTGCTGCCCAGCAGACAGGGACCAATCTCATGGACCTGATGGACACTCAGGGAGATTCCACACTCTGTTATTATCCACTGCAAATGCTGCTGTGGGATGCACCAATGGGCTCCTAAAGGGAACCATAAAGTCTCGTGCCTCTGAATGGACCTTCTCTTGAAGGTCAGGATTTTTTCTTATTTTCATTCTCTCAGGAAACATTTTTCCCATTTGTGGCCTAAGAGATGGGAAGGAGGAGTACTTAAGAGACAAAACATGTAGCCAGGATGGGGAGGAGGGGGAAGGAGTGCAGTTTGCTGCAGTCTCTTAGCAGGGAGGTTTTCTCTTGGGAAGTGCAGAGATACGGTGAGACTTGGCTGGGGGTCAGGGGCTGGGCTCAGCCCTCTCAGCGCTCTCTTGCTCTCTTGCTCTCAGGGGGATGGCAGGAGAGATGTTTGTGCTCTTGCTGCTGGGCTGTGCCTGAGGGGAGAATTCACTGCTACTGCAGAGTTTTGTTCTTCACTGCTTCTCCTTACCATGGGTAGGTCTTTGCTCATAAGAGCAGCTGTTGAACTGGGATGTTTCCAACACCCAACCTCACTGGGAGCGACCCTCACCATCTGCTTGGGTGCCTCGGGGGAAACCCAGGACCCTGACCGCCTTCCCTTCTCTGGAGGGAGTTTCTCCCTGCGGCTTGCAGGAGCTCAGCTGCAGCTGCCAAGCCTGGCTGTCTTCCTGCCACTGTTGTGGCAGTTTTTTGCTACACTTTCACTCAACACCCTCCATCTGCCCCAACCCCTGCGGCTCTTGCCAGGGCTTCAGAGTTTTGTCCACACTTTGTTTGCCACCCTGGGTGTGCTCGGCTCTGCTGTTCCAGCCCACTGCTCTGAGGTTCCTGCTACAGTCCAGCTCACCACCCGCAGTGGCACTCAGACCAGCTGCTCCCCGTGAGTTTCACAAAGGAAGCCATTGTCTCTCATTCTCTGTCACCTGAGCCGCCATTGCCAGGTGGAGAGGCGGCTGAGCTCGCGCCACAGCGCCCCCTGCAGCCACGGGGGAATCATTGCACCTGAGCTGCCCAGCTGGGAGCCAACAGCGCCCCTGCTGGCTGTGACTGTAACTGCACCGAATGGGGAAAGAGTCAGACATGGGGGTGGTTCTGTCCTGGGGGGCACATCCAGGGGGGTCCTGTCCTGGGGGAAAAGAGCTCTTCTGGTGTGGTGACCCATCTGAGTGGAGGTCTGGTCATGGGGGGTCCTTGCTCTGGGGGGTGACACATCCCAGGGGAATCCTGACCACCTCCCCATCACCTGTGGGGCACTGTGACCTCTGAAGTGCCCCAACTTCAGACAGGTCCTTTAATGACCTTGCCTGGACAACGGCAATTCTCAGACTAAATTGGATTGAATTCCCTTATTCCCAATTGGTTGAGACAAAATTACACATCCATAGGATACAAGTAAAACGCTTTTCCCACACCTTTTTTATGAGTAAAGAAAACAAACTCAGCCAAATCAAACTGACAAAGATAAAATGGCATGCTTTATAGGATCTTTTTGAGAGTTGGTCTCCAAACAAGTCACTCACAATAAAAACAAAAAGAAATCACAAAGCACTGAGAGTATATAGTTTGCTTTAGGACTCCATTCGTGCATCCCACAGCAGCATTTGCTTTGGATAGTACGGAGTGTGGAATCTCCCTGAGCGTCCAACAGGTCCATGCAATTGTTCCCTGTCTGCTGGGCAGCAACACACCATACAAGGAAGGCTTTTTTTAGGCTATATCTAGGAACCCTTCCCAATTTTTCTCATTCACACCCTGAGACTTGATTTATTTCCCATGGATTCTGCTCCCAAAAATGGAATAACTCTGTCCATCCTTGGACCACTGCACATGAATCTGTGGAAATGCCCGTGTGTCCCTCAGAGTGTGATTCCCTGGTAAATCCCCTCCATCCTGCCCTGAATTCCCCTGCCTGGGCACTCCCTGCTCCTGCTCTCACCCCTGTGTTCCCAGGATCCATTTGTGCAGCCCCTGATCAATATTTCCACACTTTTCCCTCTTGTCTGGCATCCACAGCCAGAGCCCAACACTCTTTCTGGGAGATTCCAAAGGGCTGCAGGTTTTGTACAGGAAGGAGGAGGGTCCAGGTCAGGTTGTTGAGCAGATTGTTGTCTTTGCACAAGTTCTGCGGCTCTCTCAGTCCCTTGGCCAGAGCGACTTTGTCCCCTCATTTTGGCCAGAGGGACAAAATGATCAATTGCTGCATTTCCAGACTGGTTCCCGCTCAGCTGCCCCTGCAGAGTTAGTTTCCACCCAGCCCTGCTCTGAAAACCATCAATGGCCCTCGCAGAGCCACTGCTTGAGCTCCAGTTGGTTTCTGTGCTTCTTGCAGAGCTGAGCAAACCACAGCCAGGCCTTTTCCCCCACACAGTTCACACCTTTGAGCAGCTCTAAAGCTGTGAGAATCAAAGCCAGGGGGGCAGGTGGGAGCCTCAGAGCAGGGCTGGCAAAAGCCGCTCTTCTCAAGTCAGCTCCAGTTTTCCATCCCAATGCTGGGGGGAGGGGTCAGGATTGTCCTCACATGTTCTGAACAGAGGAGGGACAGTCAGGGGGGTCACAGGTATTTCATGTGGAAGGTCTCATCCTCATCCTGGTTCCCAGCATTGAGGCCCTGCAGGGGGAGTGAGGGGTGGTGGTTATGGCAGGTTGGGGGGGTTTCTGTCATTCCTGTGGGGGCTTCTTATCGACAGAAGGGCCTTGGGGGCTGCAAGATTGGAGGGGAAGGAGCTGCACCTTGGGGCTCCTAAAGGGGGACTGGAGGCTCCCAAACTGAAGAGGGGGACATAGAGGGGATGGGGCATTTCCCAAGTTGTGGCACCCCAGAGGTCACAATGCCCCACTGGGCTGCAGATTCCAGGATGTGTCACCCCCAGAACAGGGACCCCCCAGGACAGGACTTCCCTAGATGTGCCCCCCAGCAATGATCCTGCCCCTGTCTTCCAACTCCCAGCACAAACAGCCTCTTCCTTCTGCTGCAGGAAAGGGAAAGTGAAAGTGTTCAGCCAGACAGCCCCATCACCAACAGCCCCCACAGCCCCCCCACCCCTCCCTGAAACCTCTGCACTCCTTTTTACCCCAGCCTGTTCCCTGCTCAGTTTCTCCCTGGGATTGCTGAGCCAGGGACTGGGGCTGGGGAAGATGGGGGTGGTAGCGTGAAAATGTGAAAAATAAGGAAAAAAAGAAACAGAGAAAGGAAAAATCCTCACAGGTGAATGGCGCATCCCAGGAGTACATTGGATACTTTCAGTGTCCTCATGGGGTGTCCCCCAAGCAGGACGCTTTGCTGTGCCCTGGGTTGCCCCAAAATCTGAGTCACCCAGTGAAGGGCGCTCAACCCACATGCCCACCCAGACACTCCCCATCCCTCAGACCCCCATTCCCCATGGAAACCAAAAATAGGACCCCCATTCCATAGGTCCCACCTCCCTGGCACCACCATAACAGGATTCCTGGTGCCCAGGACCCTCATTCCCTTGATCCAATGGGCCCCCATTCCCCAAGAATCCCCTATTCCCTAGGGGTCCCCCCATTTCCCCCCACACCCCTGTCCCTGGGACCCACATGCCATGACTCCAATCCATGGTTACCATCTTCCCCTGGGACCCCCATCCTTGAACCCCCCTGCATGGGGACCCCCAATCCCCAGACAGCCATTCCCTGTGAGTCCTCCTCCTCAGGACCTCCATTCCCTGGACCCCCATTGCCCTGAGACACCCATCCTGAGCTCCCCACATCCCCTGAGCCCCCCACTCTTCACAACACCATGTCCCCATCATGTCCCCGTCATGTCCCCACCCTGCCCCCAGCCTGTCCCCACCCTGCCCCGACCAAGGGCCACCCACACGTGGAGACGAGACCTGACCTCGCTTCCTTCCCCTTAATCCAAAGAGCCACCACCCAGGGGACAGTCGGTGCAGTCATTGTGTGACAGCCAGCCAGGGTGGCTGAGGACACCGGGATGGCCGGGAAGGTGGCACTGCTCCTGTGGGGTGAGTACCCTGGGCACAGGCCTGATGCCCCAGGGATGGCCCTGGTGAGGCAGAGAGCAGTGGGGAGGGGGCACAGGGTGTCTGTGGGGTCCCCTGAGATCCCCAGTGCCAGCAGAGCCAGTCACTGGGTGTGGACCCTGGTGTGACTGGGGCCATGGGGTGGCTGTGGGGACAAGAGCAGGGTACAGGAATGGGAGGAATGAGTTGTAAGGAGAAGCATCACGGGGCTGGGGCAGCTGTGGGCACAGAGGAGAAAGATGCAGGCACAGGGACAAGGGGATAAGCAACATGAGGACAGCCCATTGGGACAGGTGCCACTAGAATGGGATCATAGGCACAGAGCCATGGGGATGTGGAGGTGCAGCAATGTGCTGTGGGACTGTGGGACCATTGCCAGCATGGTGGTGTCCCCATGGCCAGGGTGCCCACAGTGTCCCCATGTCCTGCCTCAGCCCAGGGTGGCCAAATGTGTCCCTGTCCACAAGAGCTCTGGGCCACACCAGAGTCCCCATGGGGACTGCTGGGGACAACCCCACATGCTGTCCCTGGGTGCCTCTGACCTCATGGTGCCACCCCCACCTAGACCCTCTTCTTTCTCCCTTCCAGCCCAGACCCTCAGCCTCGCCAGTGAGTCCCCATGCAGATGCCATGTCCCTGCCCCACTGTCCCCAGCCATGTGCTGGCCATGGCAGGCTGGTGTCCCCTGTCACCCACAGGTGCCCAGACCCCCCAGCTCCTCGTGGATCCCCCCTGGACACCAGCGGTGCTGTGGGACCAAGTGACACTGACCTGCCGGGGCTCGGGGACTTCTGGTGCCATCACCTGGTACAAGGATGGGCAGCGCTGGTGGCAGAATGCAGCTGACAACTTCCTTGTCACTGAGAGTGGCACCTACAATTGTCAAACACACGGCACCAGGCGCAGCCCCACCGTGAGGGTCTTAAATGGTGAGCAGGGGATGGGGATGGATGGCCCACTGATGGCTCGGGGTGGGCTCTGCTCTGTGGGTGGCCTCACACTGCTCCCGTGGCGACAGTCTGTCCTCTTTACATGGGGACATCCCAGTGCTCCCCTGTGCATTCCTGTGTGATGGGAACACCATGGGGATGCTGGTGCAATGGGGTCATCCCTGGTCTCCCTGGGATCCTTCCACACAATGGAGACTCCCCCAGTGGTCCCTGGTGCCTTGGAGTCCCACCTTGGACCCTTCTCAAGCCCCTCAGTGCAATGGGCTTCCCCCTGTCCCACAGACCGGCTGGTGCTGCAGGTGCCGGCAGGGGCACTGCTGGAGGGGGACACGGTGACACTGCGCTGCCGGGGCTGGAAGGACACGTCGGTCACTGGGGTGCAATTTTACCATGAGAAGAAGGAGCTGGGGGAGTCCCGCAGGAGGACCGAGCTGTCCCTGCCTTCCTTGCAGCTGCACCACCGTGGCAGCTACCACTGCAGGGGCTTGGTGAGCATCGGTCTGTCAGTGTCAGAGCCAGTGACAGTGACAGTGCACGGTGAGCATCCCACAGTTGGATCTCCAATAACAAGACATCCCCACAGCCAGCAGCCTCAGAGTCACATTGCAACCTCCCATCTCCTTCCCAGAGCTCTTCTCAGTGCCGCTGCTGGAGCTGGAGGGTCCCCCTGAGCCCACCGAGGGGTCGCCCCTGAATCTCAGCTGCCTCAGCACCCCCAGCCCCCTGCGGCCCCGAGCCCCCCTCCTGCACCTCTTCTACCGGGACGGGCAGTTGCTGGGGGGCCCGCAGGGGTCCCCGCAGCTCCTGCTGCCCGCCGTGGGGGTCTCCAACTCGGGCAGTTACAGCTGCGAGGTGCGCTCCGAGGGGGGGGCCGTGCGGAAGAGCAGCGCCCGGCTCCGCGTCACGGTGCGCAGTGAGTGCGGGGATGGGCACGGCAACCCCACAGCCTCCCCGGGTACCCCAGCCCTGTCTGACTCTCTCTCTACCTGCCTCCTTGCCTTCCCCAGGTCCCTCCCTGGGTCGTCCCATGAGCGTCCCTGGTCCCTGCATCCCTCACCTGGTCCCCTCATCCCTCCCCTAGGTACACCTCTCCCTCTCTTAGGTACCTCCATTATTCAAAGGTCCCACCAGTCCTGTCTGGCTCCCCAAAACCTTCCCTCGGGTCCCCTCCAACCCCCTCCGTATCTCCCCTACCTAACATTCCATCCCCCCCTAGGGACCCTTCCACCCCTTTCCAAGCCTCCCCGTCTCTGAGCATCCTTCTTCCTCACTGGGATCTCCCCACCGCTCTCTGATCCTCCCTTTCCTGAGTCACTCACTGCTCCCTGCTCTCTCTCATCCCTCCAGGGTCCCCCATGCCCTTTGTCTCCTCCACAGGGATCCCAGTATCAGGGGTGTCCCTGTCAGCACAGCCCCCCAATGGACAGGTGGCACTGGGTGACAGCCTGATGCTGAGCTGCACCGTGGCCACAGGGACAGGTCCTCTGTACTTCTCCTGGCACCGGGAGGGCTCGGGGACACTGCTGGGCACTGGCCCCGACCTGGAGCTGAGCCACGTTGGGGACAATGACAGCGGCCACTACCAGTGCCAGGCCAGCAACAGGGACAGCAATGCCAAGAGCCCCACACTGAATGTCACTGTTCTGGGTGAGTGGGACCCTCGGGCTGGGTGATCCCATCCATGGAATTCCCCATCCCACCTCATCTCCCCCACCCCATCCCCAACACACCCCAGGTCAGAATCCCCAACACTGAGCATCACAGTCCCAGGTTACTGAGACCATCTGGGTCCAGATATCTCCACCAAGTACATCCCACCCATGGCTCCCTCATCCCACACACCACATCAAGTCACAGTCACCCTATTGAGCGTGACCCTCCTGAGTGAGCAGGACACTGAGGATTGGGGTGACACCCCCCATGATCTGCTGCGACCAATCAATCACATCCCACCAAAACTAATCCACACCCCATACAGGGTGATGGCCACCAGCACCCTCAGACATGCTTCTGGGTGAGAGGGTACCTCGGGCTTGTGGTCACTCCCATTCACAGTATCCCTCACCTCACCCTCATCCCACCCATTGCATGCCCTCACCTTACACCAGGTGTGACCCCCACCACTGTGGGACACAGTCATGTGTGAAGGGGACCTTCTGTGTCCAGGTGCCACCATGCAGAGACTCCCTCATCCCCCCACAACGTGTTCCAGCCCATCCCCCAGCCTCAGCCCCGTCTCTGTCCCCGCAGTGCCCGTGGCCAATGCCACCATCACCCCTGGCCCCCCGGCACTCCAGGTGCGCACAGGTGATCCCGTGACCCTGTGCTGCTCAGTGCAGGTGGGCTCAGCACCTGTCACCTTCACCTGGCTGCGCGATGGATGGGAGGTGGCCCAGGGTCCCCTCCTGGAGCTTGGGGACATCAATGTGGGACATTCTGGCACCTACCAATGCATGGCCACCAACCAGCTGGATGAGCACCGTGTGTTCCGGGCGCTCAGCCCAGAGCTGGCCCTGGAGGTGACACCACAGGGACACTGGGGCACAGGTGGGGTCACACATGGTCACCAGGGTTGCAGCACACCCAAAGTGACAGGTGATGCTGATGTGTCCCTCTCTGTCGCCAGCAGTGGCTGCAGGGGTTTGCGGATCCCTTGTGTTCTTGCTCCTGCTTGTGGGTGTACCTGTGGCCTGGCACCGGTGGAACAGCATGGGTGGGTGACAGTGGGGGCAACGGGGGTCCTGGGGAGGTGGGCAGCCCTCTAGAATGTGGGGGTGATGGGGCAGCAACCACAGTGCTTGACTTGGGCAGTGCTGAGCCCCGTGTGACCTTTGCCTGAGGTCCTCAAGGATTTGGGGCAGTGCTGGAGGATCAAGAAGGGATGCTGGGGATTCTTTCAGGGATCCTGGGGGAGTTTGCAGGGTCCCCTCCCATCAGACTTGAGGTTCTGCAGGTTCAGGAGGTCCAGAGCACCGCGGTGTTTCAGGGGTTCCTGGACACTTCAGGGATACTCAGGGATCCCCGGGGGAACTGAGGGTCCAGTGGGATTCAGGATTCCTGTGCAGGGTCATGGCCCTGGGACCCCACAGTCACCCCCACCTCTTTCCTTTGCAGCTGCCAGGAAGCTCCAGGACAGGTGAGTGGGAGGCTCCAGCCATGACTCCTCTTTTATCTCAACCCCCAACACCTCCCATCCCCTCCCACACACCCCCTTATCCCAGCAGGGTCCCCCCAGAGACCCCAGAGGAGGGGGAGGTGCTGTACACCCACGTCGTGATCACCAAGAGGATGGGAGGTGAGTACAGGGTGGCACACGCAGGGACACGTCACCCAGGGTGTCACCCCCACCCCCATCCCACAGCCAGTGTCTCTTGCAGCATCCCCCCGTGCCACCACACCCCAGGATCCCCAGGTGACCTACGCAGAGCTGCCAGGACCTCATGGGCGACTGCAGGAACCAAGTGAAATCTGTGGGAATGTGGCCTGGGCCAATTAGAGATGTTGGTTACACCTCAGTGATAACATATTTGAGAAGAAAATCAAAACAACATGCATATATAGTTCGTTCTAGCCAGAGAAGAAGGAGGAGGTGAGAACATGTGAGGGAAAACAACATGGAGACACCAAGGTCAGTGGAGAAGGTGGGGAGGAGGTGCTCCTGGTGCCAGAGCCAAATTTCCTCTTCTGGCCATGGTGAGACCATGGTGAAGCACATTGTCCCCCTGCAGCCCATGGGGTCCATGGGGATGCAGAGATTCACTTGCAGCCCATGGGAGAGTGACCCACACTGGAGCGGGTGGATGCCTGGAGGAGGCTGTGATCCACTGGGAGACCCCATAGAGAGAGAGGCCTTGCTCCTGAGATGGAACAGCCTGGCCTCGGAGGTCTGCACCCTGTGGATGAGGGAGCCACGCAGCAGCAGTTTTGGGAGGTCTGTCTGTCTGTGGGAGGAGCTCACATTGCAGCAGTGTGTGTGCTGCTGCTTGAGAGATTTGGACCCATGCTGGAGAGGTTCATGGAGAGCTGTCTCCCATGGGAGGAACCCCACAGCAATGCAGGGGAAGAACTCCTCTCCCTAAGCAGCAGAAGAAGGTTCTGGTGATGAACTGACCAAACCCCCATACCCTGTTCCCCCTGTGCTATCAGTGGGAAGGCTGGGGGCAGGAATGGTGTCTTAAGGGCTTATTTTACTTCTCATTACCCTCCTCTGACTCTGTTACTAATAAATTTCACTTTGCAGCAGCTTAAGTTTAGCCTGTTTTGTCCTTGGAGTGTTTTCTCCCAGTTCCTTATCTCAGCTCATCAACCCTTGTGTTTGTCCTGGTCGAGGCCGTGTTTCCAATGGGGTCCTGTTGTAGTGTCCATTGGGCCCTGTTGTTCTTCCACCCTCGGCAGCCCCACAACAGAAGGGTCCTGGAAGAGCCCAGGCCAGGGATTGAGCTGTGGAACTGCCTCTGTCTCCACAGCAGCTCCGCCAAAGCCCAACATTCCCTTTGGACTCCCTGAAATCCCCGTTCAGGTGCCCGCAGCCCCTCGTTCCCCTCCTTCCTCCCTGCACTCGCTGGTGCCAGGCCTCCAAGGATGTCTGTTTTCCATAGGAAAGTGTCTTAGTTCAAAAGACAAATGTCTGACAAGGAGGGCAGGAATCTTCTTGGAACAAAAAGAAGAGCCCTCTCTCCAAATTATTTTAACTTCAAAAATACAGGGCTTCCAGGAAAAAATGTAGAAAAAGGAGTAACAGTTCTTTACTAGAAAATATATAGAATGGAACAAAACAAATCACAATACAATAATAGAAGTTTCCAACCTGCTCCGTGTTGTTTTTTCCCCTTTGGTGTGGTGTATGACCACAGCTAGCAAAGGGCACTGGTGGCTCCAGCAGGGCAGAAACTGCAGGGACTCACTTGCAGTGGGCAGGGTCTGATGTGAGCTCAGAAATTCCCCGGGTGGTAACAACTAACCGGCATCACAAGGAAAGAAGGAGGTGCTCCACCCACAAACCCACACGGCCCTGTCCAGTCTCAGCACTGGATGTTGCCCAAGTCTGAGTCAGCAGGGGCAGCCAGGATCCTCTGGCCAGCAGCGGGCACAGGCAGGGCGGGCAGGCAGAGCTCGATGGCGGTGCTGAGCTCTGGCACAGAAAGCCCAGGGTGAGACCGCACGGCTCCCAGCAGCACCGTGGACACAGCTCCTGCTGAAGTGACCCCGAGTGGGAATGGCCAAATCAGCCCCTTGGGAGTGGCCATGGGAATCCTTGGCACAGATTCTGTCAGGAGAGGGGATTTCAGGGACCCCAAAGGACATTGTTGGGCATTGGCAGAGCTGCTGTGGAGACAGAGGGAATTCAACTGCCACAGATTGATCCTGCCTGCCCTGGAAAATGGGGAGGCTCCAGAAAACCCACAGTGCATTGATGACTTCAAAATGAGGGGGAACATGGCAGAGGAGGGTGTCTGGGGGTGATTTTTTAATGAGTCTCTACTCCTGATCGTCTGCTTTATGCCCAGAAATGGGTCTTGTAGTTTTAGGTGTGGTCTGGTGGAGGAGCAGGAGCCAGAGGAACTCTAGCTCGGGCTTGGTCCAAACCCTCACTCCCCTGTGCTCAGCTTTTTGGAGCAGACAGGTGTTACATGGTTGCTTTTAGCTAGCTTCGGTTGTGTTTGCTTAGGCAAGAAGATTTTCACTGGCCTGCAGTAGCAATTCTTCAGTGGCTCCTGTTGTTTCTTCTGGAACTGTTTGCCTTGCTTTTGGTCTGAAGATCAGATCATCCCTGGGGAGATGGTCAGCAGGACCTGTGGGGAGCTGCCAGAGCAACTCCACCCCGCCCTGGACCTCGGGAGAAGCTGAGCCTGAGAAAGAAAGGACTCTAAAATTCACCAGCCTTGTCTGCAGCATAGAGGAGACCAATGTCAGAGGTTCACCAGGTTCCCATCTGTTTTTTCTCTTCCCCAAGCTGCTGTGTGGACTCTTATTCCCTTCCCTGAGACAAAATTATCTGCCTTTTTTTTTCCTAGCACGTGGCTGGTGAAGGTTTTTTTCCCCTTCCCCTGACATTTTGGGTTTGTTTTTGCTGCTGTGGGTGTGGGGTGTGTGTGTGGAGGGTGACATTCTGATGGTTCAATATCTAACAGTTACTTATTTTCCTCCTGTGCCACGCAGGCACCTTGTTTGTCAAATAAACAGACTTTTTTCACTTTCACCTACTAAAAATTCATTTCATATCAGTGGGAAGGGATTGCTGAAACCCTTTTTTCAGAGGAAATGTTCATTCCCAAGCATTCTCTCCCAAACTTTTCTCTAAACTGAGAGAGAGGGTTTTGAGACGGGGAAGAAGAGAATGCAGAGCCTCCTGAAGGCTGCTTTGGCCATCAAAGCAATGAAGGTCCAGAGCCCTGCCAGGTTCCTCCTGGTGGAGGAAACGTGCTGGCGTTTGTCCCTTTCCAGGGGTGTTGGAGTTTGGGGAAGGGCTTAGAATTTTTCTCCATCACTGTTACTAAGCAACAAATAGTTGAATGTTTAGAGCCATCAAGTCTTTTGTAAAAGACAAAAGGTGTGCTTGGGCAGGGCAGGGTAAGGGAAGAGCCGGCCCTTGGAACGCTCTCTTGTGGTTCGGACGCTGGGAGGAGAGGCTGCTCTTTGCTTTTCGGCTGCGACCAGAGGAAATCCAACTGTGCCCTGTTTTTCCTCTTCTCCTGGCTGGGTGAGCTTTGATTCAACCTTTTTCCCACTGGGAAGTGCACGTTTCCCCAGGCTGCGTTTCCTCTCAGCAGCTGCCGGGAGAGTCCGGCTGCCTCTGCCGCCTGCCCCCCGCCCTCTGCCGCACGAGACCGCGGCGTCTGCTGTGACTGCAGAAATCCTTGCTACCTCGGTAGCTAGCTGGGAGAGAGCCAGCTCCTACCCCTGCCGTCCTGCTTTTTGCCGCTCCGAGCTGCTTTGCCTTCCTGCTCTCTTCTCAGCCTGCCCGCCATTACCAGCTGTTTGAGGCTGACCCGACCCTGTGCCACAGCGCCACCTGCAGCCGCTCGGGAGTCATTGCACCTACCCTGCCTGGCCGGGAGCTCAACAGCGCCCCTGCTGCTTGCAACCGTGATTACACCACACGGGAAAAGGCTCGGCAGCTCACAAGTCATCTGCTATTGGTTTCTGATTCTAGTTGTGGTTGCTATTATTGTTATTGCTTGTTTATAGATACTAGTAAAGAACTGATATTCCTTTTTTCCCATACCTTTGCCTGAAAGCCCTTGATTTTTCAAAATTAAATAATTCGGAGGGAGGGGAAAAATCACATTCTCTGTCCTAAGGGAGGGTTCAATCTCTCTTGGCAGACACCTGTCTTTCAAACCAACACAAGGGGCTTTCCCTGGAAATTGTTCCCTTTCTGACCCTTCAGATTCTGAATCTTGTTGCTGTTGCCGTTGGTTTTCTTCTGTCATTGCTGTTTGCAGGAAATTGTTCTTCTCTCAGCCCTTTGGGATCTTTGCCTTTTGTGCCTCCACTGGAAGGGAAGGGGCAGCAGCCCCTGTGTTGGGGACGATGAAATAGAAAGCATTATAAATATGATTACCTGGCAAAAGATGCTAAGAATATGGAGACTGAAATGAAGACAAGCTTTGAGTTACCAACCCCAGTTACTGAACAACTCGAAAACAATCGTACGGCCAACTGAAAGTAATCCCCCTTCTTGATGAAACCATACCCTCTGCTTGCAGGCAGGTCCAAGGGTCAGAGCAGACCCTGCCTGCTTGGCAGAGGGTCCAAAAAGCAGGTTTTACGGTTTAAAATACAACGCCATATGGTAATGCAATGATTCTTAAAGGTTTTATGTAAATGTTGTAGGATTTGTAGCTTGTTCTAGATTGGTTAATGAGAATTAGAATATTCAACACAGAAGATGGTTTATTGTATTGCAAACGGCAGTTCACTCTCTTGTTATTCATCTCTTTCTGCTCTCTCCCTCTCTCTCGCTCTCTCTTGCTTCTCTGACATGCATTGCGCTGCCTGGCAGCCCCTAGCAGCTCTCCTACACTCACACTCTTTCACAATAAATTCCATGCTCTAAGACCTGACTTCAGAGATCTCTCGTCTCTGTCCCGACCATCCAAAACCAACAAACAGAGCCTCAAATCCTACAGGATCTAATCATACACCCCTGGTTTTTAGTGGCAACACAAAAGTGGAGAATCCCATTGCCAAAACCCGAGAGAGCTGAACAAAGAAACACCATTTCTGCCAGTTTAACCAAAAAGCTGCATTTTTATCCCAAGAGCAGGGAGACAGGTCCTGTGCTCCCTTGGAATTGGGAAGGGGGATGGGAAGCCACCTGGTGTACTGGGAGCACTGGGAAGGGGGAACGCAGAGTCACTGGGAGCATGGGGGCACTGGGAGGGGGAATGGGGATCCCCTGGGGGTACTGGGAGCACTGTGGGGCGAAAATGGGGAAGTCACTGAGGTTACTCAGAGCACTCGGATGGGGATTGGGGCTCCTCTGCAGGTACTGGAAAGGGGATGGGGGAGCCCCTTGTGCTACTGGGAGGGGGAATGGGGAGCACTGGGTGCTCTGTGCAGCCTCCCATGACTCGTGGCCACCTCCCAGAAAGGATGGGCAACCCCAGAAGCCGTGGAGGAGGAACCCCAAGTGTCCCCAGTGCAACCCACATCCCAGAGCATCATAATTTTGGCTGTAGAATTTCATAGATGTCACTGGGTTCCCACGGTTGCCCATTCGGCGCCAGCAGCTCCACGTAGGTCGCCTCAGGTTTCTCCACTGGGGGGGCTTCGGGCTCCGGGGGGGTCCTGTGGGGATAAGGGAGTGTGTGGGAGGGGATGAGAGGTCCTGGGGGTTTGGGCGAGAGGGGTGTCGTGACTGGAGCCCCCCACTCACCTGTCCTGGTGCTTCCTGGTGGCTGTAAAGGAAAGAGGTGGGGGTGACTGTGGGGTCCCAGGAGCCCCCAGCCATCCTTGCAGATCCTGAACCCTCACCAGAGCCTCAATTCTCCCGAGGACCCCTGAGTATCCCTGATGTCCCCCGGAAACCCTGAACTATCCTAGTGTCCCCAGCTCACTGAGCCCCAAAACCCCAAGTTCAGCCGAGAGGAGGAACCTCCAAACTCTCCCAGGATCCCTGAAAGAACCCCCAGCATCCCTGCACGACCCTCCAACACCTCCCCAAACTGCCCAGGGCCCTGAGCTGAGGTCACAGGAGGCTCAGCCCCTCCCAAATCAGAGACTGTGGGTGCAGCCCTGTCACCTCCCTTCTCTGGGGGATTTCCCACCACTCCCGGAGCCCCCATCACCCATTGTCACTCACCTGTGTGGTGCCACCAGTGACAGCCCCTGATGACGCCCGCGAGAAGAACCAGGAACAACAGGGACCCAACAACTCCTGCGGCCACTGCAGGAAACAAAGGGGGACACACACTGGGGTCACCTGTCACTGCAGGGGTCCTGCAATTCTGGTTGCTTAAGGACTTCCCTCCTGTGCTCTGTTCCCTCTGTGACACTGCCAGGGACACAGCAGGGTTGAACCCAGGTCGTCCATGATCTGGACATCTCAGGTCCCCACAGGGACCCCATATGATCTGACCTGTGCCCCAGTGTGCCTGCGGTGTCACCTCCAGGGCCAGCTCTGGGCTGAGCGCCCGGAACACGCGGTGCTCATCCAGCTGGTTGGTGGCCACGCACTGGTAGATGCCAGAATGTTCCACATTGATGTCCCCTAGATCCAGCAGGGGACCCTGGGCCACCTCCAGCCCATCGTGCAGCCAGGTGAAGGTGACAGGTGCTGAGCCCACCTGCACCAAGCAGCGCAGGGTCACGGGGTCACCTGCGTGCACCTGGAGTGCTGGGGAGCCAGGGGTGATGGTGGCATTGGCCACGGGCACTGCGGGGACAGAGACAGGGCTGAGGCTGGGGGGAGGGGCTGGAACACTGTGTGGGGGGAGGGAGATGGAGGGGATGAGGATGGGACAGGTGGGATGGAGGATGCCGTGTTTGGGGTCACCCCAATCCCGAGCGTCCCACTCAGCCAGGAGGGTAACAGTCAATGGGTCACTCTCAACCGTGCTGACCCTGTTCTGGCACTGGTAGTGGCCACTATCCTTGTCCCCAACCTTGCTCATCTCCAGGCGGGGGCCAATGCCCAGCAGTGCCCCCGAGACCTCCTCGTGCCAGGAGAAGGACAGGGGACCTGTCCCCTCGGCCACCACGCAGCTCAGTGCCAGGCGATCACCCAGGGGGCTGTGGCGACAGGGACACCCCTGATATCCCTGTGAAAGCATTCCTGTGAAAGGCGACCCCAGGGGAAAGCGAGGGTCACAGGGAGGGTCAGAGAGGGGTGGGGGACCCCAGTGAGGAAGGGGGGTTCGAAGATTGGGGTAGGCTTTGAAAGGCACTGCAGGTAGGTATGGGAGATTCACGGAGGGGAAACCTGGAGAGGAATGGGGGAAACAGAGGGAGGGCTGTGGGGACCCAGACAGAGACGGGAGGACCAGGGGACAATGGGCGGACCTCAGAGAGGGGTAGGTGCACCCAGGCAAAGGGAGACGGAACTCGGTGAAGGATGAAGGAACCTGGGAGAGAAGCGGGAATAGAATGGACCCAGGAAGTGATGGAGGTACCCGAGCAGGGCACCGGGAGAGGAATGAGGGGATAAAGGGCAGTGATGTGGGGACCTGGAAAAGGTGTCTGGGGAGATGGGAGACCCCAGTTGTATCTGGGGTACCTGGGGAGGCTGTGGGGGTTGCCGTGCCCATCCCCGCACTCACTGCGCACCGTGACGCGGAGCCGGGCGCTGCTCTTCCGCACGGCCCCCCCCTCGGAGCGCACCTCGCAGCTGTAACTGCCCGAGTGGGAGACCCCCACGGCGGGCAGCAGGAGCTGCGGGGACCCCTGCGGGCCCCCCAGCAACTGCCCGTCCCGGTAGAAGAGGTGCAGGAGAGGGGCTCGGGGCCGCAGGGGGCTGGGGGTGCTGAGGCAGCTGAGATTCAGGGGGGACCCCTCGGTGGGCTCAGGGGGACCCTCCAGCTCCAGCACCGGCACTGAGAAGAGCTCTGGGAAGGAGGTGGGGGAGATTAGGACTGTGATTTGGCATCTGCAGGTGAGAGGCTGTGGGGGTTTTGGATTGTTCGGTATTGGGGTCTCAGGGTAGGTTGTGCTGGATGTGGGGGTGTCAGGGTATCAGGTGTGGCTTTGGGGCTGCTCACCATGCACTGTCACTGTCACCGGCTCTGACTTCTCCCACAGTACATGCCACATGCCGACCCAGCCCCTGCAGCGATACCTTCCACTGTGGTGCAGCTGCAGGGGGGACAGGGACAGCTCGGTCCCATGCAGAGACTCGCTCAGCTCTTTGTCCTCGTGGTAGAAGAGCACTCCAGTGACCGATGTGTCCTTCCAGACCCGGCAGCGCAGTGTCACCGTGTCCCCCTCCAGCAGCACCCGCACTGGCACCTGCAGCACGAGCCAGTCTGTGGGACAGGGGGGGTCCTGTCACACCAGGGGGCTCCAGGGGGCACTGAGGGGTTCAAGGCCACCCAGAGCCCTCAGAGCCCTCCAGGGGAACACCATCCCCATCTTACCCCTCACCATTTAAGACTTTCACAAAGGGGCTGAGCCATGTGCTGGGTCTGTCACATCTGTAGGTGCCAACCTCATTGACAGTGAGATCGTTGGGTCCCTTCTGCCACCAACGCTTCTCGTCCTTGTACCAGGTGGTGGCACCGGGGGGCCCCGAGCCCTGGCAGGTCAGTGTCACTCTGTCCCACAGCACTGCTGGTGTCCAGGGGGGATCTATAAGGAGCTGGGTGGTCTGAGCACCTGTGGGTGACAGGGGACACCAGCCTGCCAGGGCCAGCACAGAGCTGGGGACAGCAGGGTGGGGACATGGCATCCTCTGAGGACTCACCAGCAAGGCCGAGGGTCTGGGCTGGAAGGGAGAAGGGAGAGGGTTGGGTGGATGTGGCACCATGAGGTCAGAAGCACCCGGGGACAGGTTGTAGGGGCTGTCCCAACACTGTCCCTGCAGGGACAACCTGGTGGCACAGAGTTTCGTGGATGGAGACATTTGGCCATCCCGGGCTGAGGCAGGACATGGGGACACTGTGGACACCCTGGCCATGGGGACACCACCATGCTGGCACTGGTTCCCCCAACAGCCCCACAGCCCCTGTCCCCACAGTCACATCCCCAGGGTCCTGTGCCCAAGATTCCATTTTGATGGCACCTGTCTGCATGGCCCCTTGCTGAGCTTCCCCTTTTCCCTGTCCCCTGTACCCACAGCTGCCCCAGCCCCATGATGCCTCTCCTCAAACTTCCATCCTCCCATTTCTCTTTCCCCATTCCTGTCCCTCCAGCTGCCCCACTTTCCCTGTCACACCAGTGTCCACCCCCATGGACTGGCTTTGCTGGCGTTGGGGACCTCAGGGGACCCCACAGCCCCCCTGTGACCCCTCCCCACTGCTCTCTGCCTCACCAGGGCCATCCCTGGGGCGTCAGGTCCGTCCCCAGGGCACTCACCACACAGCAGCAGTGCCACCTTCCCAGCCATCCCGCTGTCCCCGGCCATCTGGGCTGTCTGTCACACGCTGCTGGGGCCACCTGTCCTTTTGACAGGTCCTTTGGCCAGAAGGGAAGGAAGCGAGGTCACGTCTCATCCTCGCCTGTGGGTATTTGACACGTGGTGGGGGCAGGATGGCAACAGGCTGGCCACAAGCTGGGGACAGGCTGGGGGCGGGGTAGGAACATGGTGTGTCATGATGGGACATGGTGTTCCCATGGGTGGGGGCACAGAGGGCGAGGGAAGTCAAAGATGGTGGGAAGGGAGGGATGGGGGATGGAATCAAGGGGAGGGGGCTCCTTGGCAATGGGGGTCCTTGGCCATGGAGTCCCTTGGAATGGCAGTCCCAGGATGGGGGGTGTAAGGGT